>NC_133727.1:2558599-2773599 GCF_048934315.1 Petromyzon marinus
CCGAGCGCAGCGCGCGGTCAAAGTCCAGCGACAGCACGTTGCGGTTGTGCACCTGCGGGGAGGGGGAGGGGGGGGTCGGTGAGAGAAGGGGGGAGCAAGGGGGGAGCAGGGAGGGAGTCTGCGTCTCCCATGCACTCGCCCCCCCTCCATGTCTCTCCTCCCCCCGTGTCTCCCCCCTGCAACCCCCCATGCCCTTCCCCCCCATGCCCCCCCCCATACCTCCCGCCATGCCCCCCATGCCCCTCCCCCCCTGTGCCCCCCCCATGCCCTCCCCCGCCTGCCCCCCCATGCCCCTCCCCCCCGTGCCCCCCCCCCAGCGCACCCGCAGCCTACGTCCCACGAGAGTGACGCGCCCTGCGTGGCTCTCCCTGCGGAGGCGCCACTCCACGAGGTTGGAGCCGGCGGCCCCCGGCAGGGAGAGGTTCCTCCTCGTGACGGCGGGGCCCAGCGAGGGGGGGGCGCCCCCCGCCCCCGCGGTGCGGCTCCCCCTGCAGCCCCACCCGGAGCCCCGAGGGCAGCAGAGCCCCCAGGGCCCCGTCCCAGCTCAGCGAATAGCTCCAGCGCAGGCCGCCTGCGAGCACGCACACACACACACGTGTACACACACACACGTGTACACACACACACACCGTGTACACACACACACACGTGTACACACACACACACGTGTACACACACACACGTGTACACACACACACACGTGTACACACACACACACGTGTACACACACACACACGTGTACACACACACACGTGTACACACACACACACGTGTACACACACACACACGTGTACACACACACACACACGTGTACACACACACACACGTGTACACACACACACACGTGTACACACACACACGTGTACACACACACGTGTACACACACACACACGTGTACACACACACACGTGTACACACACACGTGTACACACACACGTGTACACACGTGTACACACACACACGTGTACACACACACACACGTGTACACACACACGTGTACACACACACACACACACGTGTACACACACACACGTGTACACACACACACACGTGTACACACACACACGTGTACACACACACACACGTGTACACACACACACGTGTACACACACACACACACACGTGTACACACACACACGTGTACACACACACACGTGTACACACACACACACGTGTACACACACACACACGTGTACACACACACACACGTGTACACACACACACACGTGTACACACACACACGTGTACACACACGTGTACCATCACACACACGTGTACACACACACCACACGTGTACACACACACACGTGTACACACGTACCATCACACACACACACACACGTGTACACACACACCGTGTACACACACACACGTGTACACACACACACACGTGTACACACACACACGTGTACACACACACACACGTGTACACACACACACACGTGTACACACACACACGTGTACACACACACACACGTGTACACACACACACGTGTACACACGTGTGTGTGTGTGTACACGTGTACCATCACACACACACACGTGTGTACACTTGTACCATCACACACACACACACACGTGTACACACACACACACACACGTGTACACACACACACGTGTACACACACACACACACGTGTACACACACACACACACGTGTACACACACACACGTGTACACACACACACACGTGTACACACACACACACGTGTACACACACACACGTGTACACACACACACGTGTACACACACACACACGTGTACACACACACACGTGTACACACACACACGTGTACACACACACACACGTGTACACACACACACGTGTACACACACACACGTGTACACACACACACACGTGTACACACACACACGTGTACACACACACACGTGTACACACACACACACGTGTACACACACACACGTGTACACACACACACGTGTACCATCACACACACGTGTACACACACACACACACGTGTACACACACACACATACGTGTACACACGTACCATCACACACACACACACACGTGTACACACACACACACACGTGTACACACACACACACGTGTACACACACACACACACGTGTACACCACACACACACACACACGTGTACACACACACACACGTGTACACACACACACACGTGTACACACACACACACGTGTACACACACACACGTGTACACACACACACACGTGTACACACACACACACACGTGTACACACACACACGTGTACACACACACACGTGTACACACACACACGTGTACACACACACACGTGGACACACACACGTGTACACACACACACACGTGTACACACACACACACGTGTACACACACACACGTGTACACACACACACACGTGTACACACACACACACGTGTACACACACACACACGTGTACACACACACGTGTACACACACACACGTGTACACACACACACACGTGTACACACACACACGTGTACACACACACACACGTGTACACACACACACGTGTACACATGTACCATCACACACACACACACACGTGTACACACACACACACGTGTACACACACACACACGTGTACACACACACACACGTGTACACACACACACACGTGTACACACACACACACGTGTACACACACACACGTGTACACACACACACGTGTACACACACACACACGTGTACACACACACACACGTGTACACACACACACGTGTACACACACACACGTGTACACACACACACACGTGTACACACACACACGTGTACCATCACACACACGTGTACACACACACACACGTGTACACACACACACACGTGTACACACACACACACACGTGCACACACACACGTGTACACACACACACGTGTACACACACACACACACACGTGTACACACACACACACGTGTACACACACACACGTGTACCATCACACACACGTGTACACACACACACGTGTACACACACACACGTGTACACACACACACGTGTACACACACACACACGTGTACACACACACACGTGTACACACACACACACACACGTGTACACACACACACACGTGTACACACACACACACGTGTACACACACACACGTGTACACACACACACGTGTACACACACACACACACGTGTACACACACACACGTGTACACACACACACGTGTACACACACACACACGTGTACACACACACACGTGTACACACACACACACACGTGTACACACACACACACGTGTACACACACACACGTGTACACACACACACACGTGTACACACACACACGTGTACACACACACACGTGTACACACACACACACACACGTGTACACACACACACGTGTACACACACACACACACACGTGTACACACACACACACACGTGTACACACACACACACGTGTACACACACACACACGTGTACACACACGTGTGTGTGTGTACACGTGTACACACACACACGTGTACACACACACACACACGTGTACACACACACACACGTGTACACACGTACCATCACACACACACACACGTGTACACATGTACCATCACACACGCACACGTGTGTGATGGTACATGTGTGTACACGTGTGTGATGGTACACGTGTGTACACACGTGTGTGATGGTACATGTGTGTACACGTGTGTGATGGTACACGTGTACACACGTGTGTGATGGTACACGTGTGTACATGTGTGTGTGTGATGGTACACGTGTACACACGTGTGTGATGGTACACGTGTACACGCGTGTGCGTGTGTAATGGTACACGTGTACACACGTGTGTGTGTGATGGTACACGTGTACACGTGTGTGTGTGTGTGATGGTACACGTGTACACACGTGTGTGATGGTACATGTGTACACGTGTGTGTGTGTGATGATACATGTGTACACACGTGTGTGTGTGTGTGATGGTACACGTGTACACATGTGTGTGTGTGTGTGATGATACATGTGTACACACGTGTGCGTGTGTGATGGTACACGTGTACACACGTGTGCGTGTGTAATGGTACACACGTACACACACACACACGTGTGTACACGTGTGTGTGTGTGTGTGTGATGGTACATGTGTACACGTGTGTGTGTGTACACGTGTGTGTGTGTGTACACGTGTGTGATGGTACACGTGTGTGTGTACACACGTGTACCATCACACACGTGTACCATCACACCCCCGCGCTCACCCCGTGTGAGCAGGTATCTCTGGGTGTCTCCGCTGGCGTTCCCCTCGATGGTGAAGGCCGGCAGCTCCGTGCCGGCCGGCCCCGATGACGTCACCTCGACGAGCCCCCCCCAGGGGGGGCCCCGCCCCCCCACGGCCACCCTCAGGTGCACGCTCACCCCACTGGGGTAAGTCACGGTGCTCACCACGCCGTGCTCGTCGTAGCTGGGGCGGGGGGCGGGGGAAGAGGAGGGGAGGGTGAGAGGGTGGGGAGGGTGGGTAGGGTGGGAGGGGGAGAGGGGGGGGGGTGGGGGGAGGGGGTGGGGGGTGAGAGAAAGGGGGCGGGGGGTGTGGCGGCGGGGGGGGGGGCAGGTTGAGGGTTAAGCAACGTGGGGGTTGGTGACAGTACAAAGAGTGTATAAATAATGACAACAACGACGACGATGATGATGATGATATTCTACAGCATGGGAGGAAATCGTAAAAGCCGGAGAAGACCGACACATGCGGGGGCAACGCGCTATCCCGTAAAGATGTAACAGATGGAGCTTAGTCTCCACACTTTGCTGTGGCGGCTCCTCTGCCCCCTCCTCCTCCTCTCCTCCCCCCTCCTCCTCCACCCCCTCCTCCTCCTCTCCCTCCTCCCCCTCCCTCCTCCGCCCCCTCCTCCTCCCCCCCCTTCTCGACGCCCACCCACAGGAAAGGGGGGAGGGGGGGGTGGGGGCGGAGTTTCCCGTCAACATCCGAGCGCGATCCACCAACCCCACCAACTGGCACCGCGCTTGAGCTCCCAGAGTGCGGCGGGCCTCACTCGTAGAACGTGCTCCATCCGTTGTGGTCGGTGCGGGACGCCAGCAGCCCACCGCCACCACCACCACCACCACCACCGCCACCACCACCACCACCACCGCCACCACCACCACCACCGCCACCACCACCGCCACCCGTGCCGCCACCCGTGCCGCCACCGCCACCGCCACCACCACCACCACCCGTGCCGCCACCCGTGCCGCCGGCCGGGTGGTACGCGAGCCGCGCCAGCCACCGGCCCTGGCTGACGAGTCCCAGCAGCGCTCCGTCTCCCGGCGACACCGCCAGCTCCGTCGCCAGCCCCCCCGGCGCCACCAGCCGCACCGCCTCGCCGCCCGAGACGGCGGGGGGAGGGGGGCCCCCCCCCTCGGCCCCCGCCGCGGGGGAGGAGCCCCCCCCGCGCTCCACGCGCAGCACGTTGCCGTCGGCGTCGCTGGTGGGGGGTGGCGGGGGAGACAGACGGGGGGGAGTGACGTGTGGGGACGGCTGTTGCTGGGGGCTGTCCACCAGCTTTGACAGCAGAGGTCTCACTCCGAATCAGTCGAGCGGCAATATCTTTTCATCGGTTGCGTAACGCTGCTGTGTGGAAGCTACCTGGTCTGTCGCTCCGCACGAAGCTTCAGGTCTTCTCGGCCACGGTCATTCCCTCCCTTCTCTACGCTTGCGAAACGTGGACCCCCCTAACATCTTCGCCGGTTAGAAACATTTTGGCTGGCCTGCCTAAGATCCAACCTGGGTTAACCAGGATGGATTGTGTGAGGAGCTCACAAATCCTTGCAAGATCTGGACAAAGCCCCATCGGTGAGCTCCTCCGGCAGGCAAGGCTGCGTTGGCTGGGTCATGTACAGTGAGGGAAAAAAGTATTTGATCCCCTGCTGATTTTGTACGTTTGCCCACTGACAAAGAAATGATCAGTCTATAATTTTAATGGTAGGTTTATTTGAACAGTGAGAGACAGAATAACAAGAAAATCCAGAAAAACGCATGTCAAAAATGTTATAAATTGATTTACATTTTAATGAGGGAAATAAGTATTTGACCCCCTCTCAATCAGAAAGATTTCTGGCTCCCAGGTGCATTTTATACAGGTAACGAGCTGAGATTAGAAGCAGACTCTTAAAGGGAGTGCTCCTAATCTCAGCTTGTTACCTGTATAAAAGACACCTGTCCACAGAAGCAATCAATCAACCAGATTCCAAACTCTCCACCATGGCCAAGACCAAAGAGCTCTCCAAGGATGTCGGACAAGATTGTAGACCTACACAAGGCTGGAATGGGCTACAAAACCATTGCCAAGCAGCTTGGTGAGAAGGTGACAACAGTTGGTGCGATTATTCGCAAATGGAAGAAACACAAAAGAACTGTCAATCTCCCTCGGCCTGGGGCTCCATGCAAGATCTCACCTCGTGGAGTTGCAATGATCATGAGAACGGTGAGGAATCAGCCCAGAACTACACGGGAGGATCTTGTCAATTATCTCAAGGCAGCTAGGACCATAGTCACCAAGAAAACAATTGGTAACACACTACGCCGTGAAGGATTGAAATCCTGCAGCGCCCGCAAGGTCCACCTGCTCAAGAAAGCACATATACATGCCCGTCTGAAGTTTGCCAATGAACATCTGAATGATTCAGAGGACAACTGGATGAAAATGTTGTGGTCAGATGAGACCAAAATGGAGCTCTTTGGCATCAACTCAACTCGCCGTGTTTGGAGGAGGAATGCTGCCTATGACCCCAAGAACACCATCCCCACCGTCAAACATGGAGGTGGAAACATTATGCTTTGGGGGTGTTTTTCTGCTAAGGGGACAGGACAACTTCACCGCATCAAAGGGACGATGGACGGGGCCATGTACCGTCAAATCTTGGGTGAAAACCTCCTTCCCTCAGCCAGGGCATTGAAAATGGGTCGTGGATGGGAATTCCAGCATGACAATGACCCAAAACATATGGCCAAGGCAACAAAGGAGTGGCTCAAGAAAAAGCACATTAAGGTCCTGGAGTGGCTTAGCCAGTCTCCAGACCTTAATCCCATAGAAAATCTGTGGAGGGAGCTGAAGGTTCGATTTGCCAAACGTCAGCCTCGAATCCTTAATGACTTGGAGAAGATCTGCAAAGAGGAGTGGGACAAAATCCCTCCTGAGATGTGTGCAAACCTGGTGGCCAGCCACAAGAAACGTCTTACCTCTGTGATTGCCAACAAGCGTTTTGCCACCAAGTACTAAGTCATGTTTTGCAGAGGGGTCAAATACTTATTTCCCTCATTAAAATGCAAATCAATTCATAACATTTTTGACATGCGTTTTTCTGGATTTTTTTGTTGTAATTCTGTCTCTCACTGTTCAACTAAACCTACCATTAAAATTATAGACTGATCATTTCTTTGTCAGTGGGAAAACGTACAAAATTAGCAGGGGATCAAACACTTTTTTTCCCCCACTGTAGCCCGCATGCCCAGCCACCGCATGCCTAAACAGCTTTTGTTCGACCGGATAGAGGGGGCTAAACGGGCGCGGCACAGGCTAGGGAAGAGATGGAGTGACGTGGTACAGGAGGATGTGAAGCTGAGTGGACTTGCCGATGACTGGTACCAGCGGTGTCAAGATCGGCCTCTGTGGAGGGGGCTCGTGAAGGACGCTACTGGGCAGTTGGAGGCAGTCGCCCTCCAACAACAACGGAGGGCGGAGGAGCGACGCTCACAACAACGAGCGGAGTGCCGGGTGGCTAAAGCACAGCAAGTTGGCACAGTAGGGGGCACAGGTCGTGCATCAGCCAGTCATCTCAGTCAGTCGACCCGTGGCACCTGGGTCTGCCCCGTGACCTCCTGCCAGCGGGCGTTCGACACTTCACGTGGCCTCAAGGTGCACATAGCCTGGCACAAGCGTCGTGGTGACGTCACCGCCACTTAGTGGCGAATGGCGGTTGTTGGTTGTTGTGTGTGTGTGTACACGCGTGAGTGTGTACACGTGTGTGTGTGTGCAGGTGTGTGTGCGTACACGTGTGTGTGTGTACGCGTGTGTGTGTGTACACGCGTGTGTGTGCGTGTGTACACGCGTGTGCGTGTGTACACGTGTGCGTGTGTACACGTGTGTGTGCGTGTGTACACGCGTGCCGCGTCGCGCTCACGTGACGGACGACAGCGGCCCGGCCCCCTCCCCCCCCTCGTCGCCCCCCTCCCCGCCGCCGTAGGAGAAGCTGAGGAGGGTGGCTCCCGTGACGAGGCTCCGCGTGCTCAGGTGGCGACCCGTGGCGCTGAACACCAGCAGCTCCTGCTCCGCCGGCAGCGGCACCAGCAGCCTCCCCGACGAGGTGGACGACGACGACGACGAGGTGGAGGAGGTGGAGGAGGTGGAGGAGGAGGTGGAGGAGGTGGAGGAGGTGGAGGAGGAGGTGGAGGAGGTGGATTCCCGCATGGGGCCCGGCTCACGCACCACACGCACCTGGACAGCGGGAGGCACGGACGGCCCTCTCGGTTATAGACACCTCGTCATAGACACCTCGTCATGGGCACCTCGTCATAGACACCTCGTCATAGACACCTCGTCACGGTCACCTCGTCATAGACACCTCGTCATGGTCACCTCGTCATGGACACCTCGTCATAGACACCTCGTCATAGACACCTCGTCATGGTCACCTCGTCATAGACACCTCGTCATAGACACCTCGTCATGGTCACCTCGTCACAGACACCTCGTCATAGACACCTCGTCACGGACACCTCGTCATAGACACCTCGTCACGGACACCTCGTCATGGACACCTCGTCATAGACACCTGGTCACAGACACCTCGTCATAGACACCTCGTCATAGACACCTGGTCACAGACACCTCGTCATAGACACCTCGTCATAGACACCTCGTCATGATCACCTCGTCATGGTCACCTCGTCACGGACACCTCGTCATGGTCACCTCGTCATAGACACCTCGTCATGGACACCTCGTCACGGACACCTCGTCACGGACACCTCGTCATGGTCACCTCGTCACGGTCACCTCGTCACGGACACCTCGTCACGGACACCTCGTCACGGACACCTCGTCACAGAAACCTCGTCAGAGACACCTCGTCATGGACACCTCGTCATGGACACCTCGTCATAGACACCTCGTCATGGACACCTGGTCACGGATACCTCGTTATAGACACCTCCTGTGCTGTGTGCTGTGTGTGCTGTGTGTGTGTATTGTGTGTGTGTGTATTGTATGTGTGTGCTGTGTGTGTATTGTGTGTGTGCTGTGTGTGTGTGTGCTGTGTGTATTGTGTGTGTGCTGTGTGTGTGTACTGTGTGTGTATTGTGTGTGTGCTGTGTGTGTGTGCTGTGTGTATGTGCTGTGTGTGTGTACCGTGTGTATGTGCTGTGTGTGTGCCCTGTGTGTGTGTGCTGTGTGTGTGCTGTGTGTGTGTGTGCTGTGTGTGTGCTGTGTGTGTACTGTGTGTATGTGCCGTGTGTGTGTGTGTGCTGTGTGTGTGCTGTGTGTGTGCTGTGTGTGTGTGCTGTATGTGTGTGCCCTGTGTGTGTGTGCTGTGTGTGTTCTGTGTGTGTGCTGTGTGTGTGCTGTGTGTGTGTGCTGTGTGTGTGTGTGTGCTGTGTGTATGTGCTGTGTGTGTGTGCTGTGTGTGTGCTATGTGTGTGTATCCTGTGCATACCCTGACATTCCCCAAGTCAGCTATGTAGAGGGAGCTGTGTGTGTGTGCTGTGTGTGTGTGCTGTGTGTGTGCTCTGTGTGCTGTGTGTGTGCTGTGTGTGTGCTGTGTGTGTGTGCTGTGTGTGTGTGTGCTGTGTGTGTGCTGTGTGTGCTGTGTGTGTGTGTGCTGTATGTGTGTGTGTACTGTGTGTATGTGCTGTGTGTGTGTGTGTGTGCTGTGTGTGTGCTGTGTGTGTGCTGTGTGTGTGTGTTCTGTGTGTGTGTTCTGTGTGCTGTGTGTGTGTGCTGTGTGTGTGTGTGTATGTGCTGTGTGTGTGCTGTGTGTGTGTGCTGTGTGTGTGTGTGCTGTGTGTGTGTGCTGTGTGTGTGTGCTGTGTGTGTGTGCTGTGTGTCTGTGCTGTGTGTATGTGCTGTGTGTGTGTGTGCTGTGTGTGTGATGTGTGTGTGTATCCTGTGCGTACCCTGACATTCCCCAAGTCAGCTATGTAGAGGGAGCTGTGTGTGTGCTGTGTGTGTGTGTGCTGTGTGTGTGTGTGCTGTGTGTGTGTGCTGTGTGTGTGCTGTGTGTGTGTGCTGTGTGTGTGTGCTGTGTGTGTGTGCTGTGTGTGTGCTGTGTGTGTGCTGTGCGTACCCTGACATTCCCCAAGTCAGCTATGTAGAGGGAGCCGTCCGGGCAGAACGCGAGAGCCGTGGGGGAGTGGAGCCGAGCGTCGCGAGCGGAGCCCCCGTCCCCTCCAAAACACTCGCACGGGGCTGAAGTCAACAACAACAACATCAACAAACATCAACAACAAGTCCATGGGTCTCTGTGTGATGAGTCTATGGGTCTCTGTGTGATGAGTCTATGGGTCTCTGTGTGATGAGTCTATAGGTCTCTGTGTGATGAGTCTATGGGTCTCTGTGTGATGAGTCTATGGGTCTCTGTGTGATGAGTATATGGGTCTCTGTGTGAGGAGTCTATGGGTCTCTGTGTGATGAGTCTATGGGTCTTTGTGTGAGGAGTCTATGGGTCTCTGTGTGATGAGTCTATGGGTCTCTGTGTGATGAGTCTATGGGTCTCTGAGTGATGAGTCTATGGGTCTCTGTGTGATGAGTCTATGGGTCTCTGTGTGATGAGTCTATGAGTCTCTGTGTGATGAGTCTATGGGTCTTTGTGTGAGGAGTCTATGGGTCTCTGTGTGATGAGTCTATGGGTCTCTGTGTGATGAGTATATGGGTCTCTGTGTGAGGAGTCTATGGGTCTCTGTGTGATGAGTATATGGGTCTTTGTGTGAGGAGTCTATGGGTCTCTGTGTGATGAGTCTATGGGTCTCTGTGTGATGAGTCTATGGGTCTCTGAGTGATGAGTCTATGGGTCTCTGTGTGATGAGTCTATGGGTCTCTGTGTGATGAGTCTATGAGTCTCTGTGTGATGAGTCTATGGGTCTTTGTGTGAGGAGTCTATGGGTCTCTGTGTGATGAGTCTATGGATCTCTGTGTGAGTCTATAGGTCTCTGTGTGAGTCTATGGGTCTCTGTGTGGTGAGTCTATGGGTCTCTGTGTGAGTCTATGGGTCTATGTGTGAGTCTATGGGTCTCTGTGTGAGTCTATGGGTCTCTGTGTGATGAGTCTATGGGTCTCTGTGTGAGTCTATGGGTCTCTGTGCGAGTCTATGGGTCTCTGTGTGAGTCTATGGGTCTCTGTGTGATGAGTCTATGGGTCTCTGTGTGATGAGTCTATGGGTCTCTGTGTGAGTCTATGGGTCTCTGTGTGAGTCTATGGGTCTCTGTGCGAGTCTATGGGTCTCTGTGTGAGTCTATGGGTCTCTGTGTGATGAGTCTATGGGTCTCTGTGTGATGAGTCTATGGGTCTCTGTGTGAGTCTACTGGTTTCTGTGTGATGAGTCTATGGGTCTCTGTATGATGAGTCTATGGGTCTCTGTGTGAGTCTATGGGTCTCTGTGTGAGTCTATGGGTCTCTGTGTGAGTCTATGGGTCTCTGTGTGAGTCTATGGGTCTCTGTGTGAGTCTATGGGTTTCTGTGTGAGTCTATGGGTCTCTATGTGATGAGTCTATAGGTCTCTGTGTGTGATGAGTCTATGGGTCTCTGTGTGGTGAGTCTATGGGTCTCTGTGTGAGTCTACGGGTTTCTGTGTGAGTCTATGGGTCTCTGTGTGAGTCTATGGGTCTCTATGTGAGTCTATGGGTCTCTATGTGAGTCTATGGGTCTCTGTGTGAATCTGGGTCTCTGTGTGAGTCTATGGGTCTCTATGTGAGTATATGGGTCTCTGTGTGAATCTGGGTCTCTATGTGAGTCTATGGGTCTCTGTGTGAGTCTATGGGTCTCTGTGTGAGTCTGTGGGTCTCTGTGTGAATCTGGGTCTCTGTGTGAGTCTATGGGTCTCTGTGTGAGTCTATGGGTCTCTGTGTGAGTCTATGGGTCTCTGTGTGAATCTGGGTCTCTGTGTGAGTCTATGGGTCTCTGTGTGAGTCTACGGATAGGTAAGACGCACACGACGATGAACCGGCGCGGCCGCCGCCGCCGCCACCGCCGCCACCGCCGCCACCGGCGCCGGAATCAGCCCCGCAGTCGCACGGCGCCACCCCGCCGGCGACCGTGACGGCGCCGCTGCCGCCGTCCCCCGGCTCCGCCCCCTGGCGCGGAGCGGCGACGCGCCGCACGCGGTGCAGCCGGCGCCCGTCCGTCTCGGCCACGTGCAGCGCGCCGTCCGGCGACACGGCCAGCGCCACCGGCGACTCCAGCGGCGCCGACGCCGGCGGCGCCTCGACGCCGCCGGGCGCCGTGCAGTGCGGCGGGCGCCCGGCGACGACGCGGGCGCGGCGCCCGTCCCACACCTGCAGCACCACGCCGGTGTCCAGCACCAGCAGCGAGTTGTCCAGCGGGCTCACGGCCAGGTCCGTGGGCCACTCCAGGCGCACCTGGGGGGGAGGGGCGGAGGGGTCACGGTGATCCTGCGACCCCGTGACCCGGCGACCCGGTGACCTGGCCCCGGTGACCTGGCCCCGGTGACCTGGCCCCGGTGACCTGGCCCCGGTGACCCCGTGATCCAACAACCCGGTGCCTCTATGACCCAGTGACCCTGAAACCCGGCGCCCTGGTGACCCGATGATTGGGCGACCCGGTGACCCCGTCGCCCCCGGCGACCCCGTCGCCCCCGGCGACCCCGTCGCCCCCGGCGACCCCGTCGCCCCCGGCGACCCCCAGGGCGCCGACCTGCGCGGCGTCCATGGAGTCCCCGCAGCTGAGCGGGCGGGCGGAGGCTGCGGCGAGGCCGGTGGAGCCGAGCACGGTGGAGATGGCGCCGTTCTGGTCCACACGGCGCACCGAGCTGCCGTCCACAAAGTAGACGAGGCCCCGCTCGTCCACCGCCACGCCTGGGGGGGGGGGGCACGGGGGGGGGACCGCATGGGGGGGAGGGGCATGGGAGAGGGTGGGGGGGGAACCAGGGGGGCATGGTGGGTGGAAGGGGGCCACATGGCCGTGCCAGCCTTCGTAGGTGCTAATGTGCGAGTGAGTGAGCCAGTGATTAAGTGAGCGAGTGTGTGAGTGTGTGAGTGAGTGAGTGAGCGAGTGTGTGAGTGAATGAGTGTGTGAGTGAGTGAGCGAGTGTGTGAGTGTGTGAGTGAGTGAGTGAGCGAGTGAGTGAGTGAGCGAGTGTGTGAGTGTGTGAGTGAGTGAGTGAGTGTGTGAGTGAGTGAGTGAGCGAGTGAGTGAGTGAGCGAGTGTGTGAGTGTGTGAGTGAGTGTGTGAGTGTGTGAGTGAGTGAGTGAGCGAGTGAGTGAGCGAGTGTGTGAGTGAGCGAGTGTGTGAGTGAGTGAGTGAGCGAGTGAGTGAGCGAGTAAGTGAGCAAGTATGTGAGTGAGTGAGTGTGTGAGTGAGTGAGCGAGTGAATGTGTGGGCGAGTGAGTGAGTGAGCGAGTGTATGAGCGAGTGAGCAAGTGAGTGAGTGAGTGAGCGAGTGAGTGAGCGAGTGTGTGAGTGAGCGAGTGTGTGAGTGAGTGAGTGAGCGATTGAGTTAGCAAGTGTGTGAATGAGTGAGAGTGAGTGAGCGAGCGAGAGAGTGAGCGAGTGTGCGAGTGAGTGAGAGTGAGTGAGAGTGAGTGAGCGAGTGAGTGAGTGAGAGTGAGTGAGTGAGAGTGAGTGAGAGTGAGTGAGCGAGCGAGTGAGTGAGTGAGCGAGTGAGCGAGTGTATGAGCGAGTGAGCAAGTGAGTGAGTGAGTGAGCGAGTGAGTGAGCGAGTGTGTGAGTGAGCGAGTGTGTGAGTGAGTGAGTGAGCGATTGAGTTAGCAAGTGTGTGAATGAGTGAGAGTGAGTGAGTGAGCGAGAGAGTGAGTGAGAGTGAGTGAGAGTGAGTGAGCGAGCGAGTGAGTGAGAGTGAGTTAGCAAGTGAGTGAGTGAGAGTGAGCGAGTGAGCGAGCGAGTGAGTTAGCAAGTGAGTGAGCGAGTGAGCGAGCGAGTGAGCGAGTGAGCGAGTGAGTGAGTTAGCAAGTGAGTGAGTGAGAGTGAGCGAGTGAGCGAGTGAGTGAGTTAGCAAGTGAGTGAGTGAGAGTGAGCGAGTGAGCGAGCGAGTGAGTTAGCAAGTGAGTGAGCGAGTGAGCGAGCGAGTGAGCGAGTGAGCGAGTGAGCGAGTGAGCGAGCGAGCGCGAACGCGTTCTCTTACCGCGTGGCTGGGTGAGGCTGGCGGCGGTGCCCGCCCCACCGTCGCCGCACCTGCCGGGGTCCATGGGCAGGCACTGCTCCCCGGTGCCGGCCAGCACCTCCGGCGTTCCCCACCCCCCGCCGCCACCCCCCGCCGCCGGTGGGGGCGCCGGCGGCACGCGGTAGAGTCGGCGCGTGGCGCCGTCCGACACGATGACGGCGCCCGTCACGGGGCACACGGCCACGTAGTACTTGTGCGCCGGCGACGCGCTGCGGGGGTCACGGAGGCAAAGGGGGTCCCCCACACCCGCCCAGGTAGCCTTTCACTAGACCGTAGGGGCAAGTGCTGCTGCTGCTGCCGCTGCTGCTGGCGGAGCAGCACCTACGAAGGCCGGAACGGCGCGCGAGGGGGGTGGGTGGCCAACACCACGCCCGGCCGCCTTTGTCTCACCGGTGGCGATGTTTTACTACTGCACACCGCACCAGGTACTCATTTGAGGCTGAGTCGATCTAGGGGAGGCCCAGGAACGGTTTAGATAATCGCCACCGGTGCTGGTGGCCGTGAGCGGGAATCGAACCCGGGTCGCCGGGTTCACACACGCACATGTAAACAACAACCGCCATTCGCCACTAAGTGGCGGTGGCGTCACCACGACGCTTGTGCCAGGCCATGTGCACCTTCAGGCCACGTCCGGCAAAACAACCCCCTCCCTCCTCGCGGTGCCAGACGGGCAACTCTGTCGTGGACAATGCTGTGGGGGGAGGAGCCAATTCCGATTGGCTCCTCCCCTCATGGCGTCTGTGACCACCACAGTGGCTAAACTAAACGGGGGCTCTGGACGGGTGCGAGGGGCTGGTAACCCCTCCACCTTCAATTAATTACCACTAAACTATGACTGAAATGTATACACACACGTGTACACACACATACGTGTACACACACGTGTACACACACACACACACACGTGTACACACACACACACGTGTACACACACACACGTGTACACACACACACACACGTGTACACACACATACGTGTACACACACACACGTGTACACACACATACGTGTACACACACGTGTACACACACACACACGTGTACACACACACGTGTACACACACACGTGTACACACACACACGTGTCACCGGGCGTACCTGTGTCTCACTTCCCGGCTTCTGAGCGCGTCGCGGGAAGGAGGAGACACAAAGTGGGTGAGCATCACGTGGTCAGCGTCCCTCTCCCGTGTCTCTCACCCGTGGCTCTCTCCTCATACCCCCTGTCTCCCCGTGTGTCTCCCCGTGTCTCCCGTCTCCCCGTGTGTCTCCCCGTGTCTCCCCGTGTGTCTCCCCGTGTCTCCCGTCTCCCCGTATGTCTCCACCTGTCTCCCCATGTGTCTCCCCGCGTGTCTCCCGTCTCCCCGCGTGTCTCACCATGTATCTCCCTGTGTCTCCACACGAGTCCCTGTGTCTCCCTGTGCTTCCCCGTGTCTCCCCGCGTCGCCCCATGTGTCTCCCCGTGTGTCTCCCGTCTTCCCGTGTGTCTCCCGTCTCCCCGTGTACCCCTTGCCCCTCCCCCTCCACCCCTCCCCCCGCCCCCCCCACCCCTCCCCCCGCCCCCCCCCCCGCTCACCTGAGCTCCATGACGGTGCTCACGTTGCCCGCGGGCTCCACGCGCCGCACCAAGTTGTAGTCCCCCACGTAGATGGCGCCGTCCGCGCCGCACGCCAGCGCCACCGGCGCCAGCAGCCGCGCCGACTCGGCGGGGCCCCGGCAGCCCCCCGCCGGCGGGGGGGGGGTCGCCCCCCCCCCCGCCGCCCCGGCCGCCGAGGGCGCCCCCCCGGCGGGCGCCGCCGGGCACGAGAGGGGCCGGCGGCGGCCGGTGCCGACGAGCGTGGAGATGAGCGGCGGGCGCGAGCGCAGGGACAGCGAGGAGCCGTCGCCACGGTGAAGGATGCCTGGGGGGAGGAGGGAAGGGGAGAGGAAGGGAGAGAGTCACGTGGGAAGACACGTGGGGAGACACGTGGGCAGAGAGAACAGGAGACACGTGGGGAGACACGTGGGCAGAGAGAATAGGAGACACGGGGAGACACGTGGGGAGACACGGGGAGACATGGGAAGACACGTGGGGAGACACGTGGGCAGAGAGATAGGAGACACGGAGAGACACGTGGGGAGACATGGGAGACACGGGAAGACACGTGGGGAGACACGTAGGCAAAGAGAAAGGAGACACGGAGAGAGACATGAGGAGGCACGGGGAGACACGTGGGGAGACATAGGAGACACGGAGAGACACGTGGGGAGACACGTGGGCAGAGAGATAGGAGACACGGGGAGAGACATGGGAGACACAGGGAGACACGTGGGGAGACATGGGAGACACGGGGAGACACAGGGGGAGACACGTGGGCAGAGAGATAGGAGACACGGAGAGACACGTGGGGAGACACGGGGAAACACGTGGGCAGAGAGATAGGAGACACGGGGAGAGACATGGGAGACACGGGGAGACACGTGGGGAGACATGAGAGGCACGGGGAGACACGTGGGGAGACATGGGAGACACGGGGAGACACGTGGGGAGACATGGGAGACACGGGGAGACACAGGAGGAGACATGGAGTGGGGGGGGAGGACACGTGGGGTGTGGGCGCACCGCTGGGCACGTCCAGGGCGTGGTGCGGCTCCAGGCTCCACCCGGCGATCCCGGACGGCTCCAGGGGGAACGCCGGCAGCTCCACCGCACGGCGCTCCCACAGCACCAGCTCGGCACAGCCCGCGTACTCATAGCCCACCCACACTGCCGGGCAGAGACAGTGACCACTCATAGCTCACTCACACTGCCAGGTAGAGACAGTGACCACTCATAGCCCACCCACACTGCCAGACAGAGACAGTGACCACTCATAGCCCTCCCTCACTGCCAGACAGAGACAGTGACCACTCATAGCCCACCCTCACTGCCAGACAGAGACAGTGACCACTCATAGCCCACCCACACTGCCAGGTAGAGACAGCGACCACTCATAGCTCACCCACACTGCCAGGTAGAGACAGTGACCACTCATAGCCCACCCTCACTGCCAGGTAGAGACAGTGACCACTCATAGCCCACCCTCACTGCCGGGCAGAGACAGTGACCACTCATAGCCCACCCTCACTGCCAGGTAGAGACAGTGACCACTCATAGCCCACCCTCACTGCCGGGCAGAGACAGTGACCACTCATAGCCCACCCTCACTGCCAGGTAGAGACAGCGACCACTCATAGCCCACCCTCACTGCCAGGTAGAGACAGTGACCACTCATAGCCCACCCTCACTGCCAGGTAGAGACAGTGACCACTCATAGCCCACCCTCACTGCCAGGTAGAGACAGTGACCACTCATAGCCCACCCACACTGCCAGGTAGAGACAGCGACCACTCATAGCCCACCCTCACTGCCAGGTAGAGACAGTGACCACTCATAGCCCACCCTCACTGCCGGGCAGAGACAGTGACCACTCATAGCTCACCCACACTGCCAGGTAGAGACAGTGACCACTCATAGCTCACCCACACTGCCAGACAGAGACAGTGACCACTCATAGCCCACCCTCACTGCCAGGTAGAGACAGCGACCACTCATAGCCCACCCTCACTGCCAGGTAGAGACAGTGACCACTCATAGCCCACCCTCACTGCCAGGTAGAGACAGTGACCACTCATAGCCCACCCTCACTGCCAGGTAGAGACAATGACCACTCATAGCCCACCCTCACTGCCAGGTAGAGACAGTGACCACTCATAGCCCACTCACACTGCCAGGTAGAGACAGTGACCACTCATAGCCCACCCTCACCGCCAGACAGAGACAGTGACCACTCATAGCCCACCCACACTGCCAGACAGAGACAGTGACCACTCATAGCCCACCCTCACCGCCAGACAGAGACAGTGACCACTCATAGCCCACCCTCACTGCCAGGTAGAGACAGTGACCACTCATAGCCCACCCACACTGCCAGACAGAGACAGTGACCACTCATAGCCCACCCTCACTGCCAGGTAGAGACAGTGACCACTCATAGCCCACCCACACTGCCAGACAGAGACAGCGACCACTCATAGCTCACTCACACTGCCAGGTAGAGACAGTGACCACTCATAGCTCACTCACACTGCCAGGTAGAGACAGCGACCACTCATAGCTCACTCACACTGCCAGGTAGAGACAGTGACCACTCATAGCTCACTCACACTGCCAGACAGAGACAGCGACCACTCATAGCTGACCCCACATGCCCCCCCCACCGCCGTACCGACGGCGTGTGCGGTGCCGTAGACCCGCGAGCCGTAGGCGTCGGTTCGGTCCCAGGCCAGGGTGTGGGCGAGGCGAGGCGCCGGCGGGAAGCGCCGCTCCAGCAGCCGTCCCTCCACCGCCAGGAGGAGCCGCACGGCTGCGAGGCGCGGCGGCGGCACCGGCGGCGTCAGCAGCAGCCGAAGCAGCGAGCGGCGCGCCGGGGCGCCGTCGCTGCGGTAGGAGAGGCGCAGCGACGAGCCCGGCACCGGCAGCCTCACGCGCAGCGTCTGTGGGGGGGGCAACCAGGGCTTGAGTGAGTGTGTGAGTCTGTGTGTGTAATTGTGAGTGTGTGAGTCTGTGTGTGTAATTGTGAGTGTGTGAGTCTGTGTGTGTAATTGTGAGTGTGTGAGTCTGTGTGTGTAATTGTGAGTGTGTGAGTCTGTGTGTGTAATTGTGAGTGTGTGAGTCTGTGTGTGTAATTGTGAGTGTGTGAGTCTGTGTGTGTGTGTAAGTGTGTAATTGTGAGAGTGTAAGTGTGTAAGTCTGAGTGTGTAATTGTGTGAGTGTGTGAGTCTGTGTGTGTGAGTGTGTAATTGTGTGAGTGTATAATTGCGTGAGTGTGTAAGTGTGTGTGTAATTGTGAGTGTGTACGTGTGAGTGTGTAATTGTGTGAGTGTGTAAGTGTGAGTGTGTAATTGTGTGTGTGTAAGTGTGTGAGTGTGTAAGTGTGAGTGTGTAAGTGTGAGTCTGTGTGTGTAAGTCTGTGAGTGTGAGAGTGTGAGTGTGTAATTGTGAGTAAGTGTGAGTGTATAATTGTGTGAGTGTGTAAGTATGAGTGTGTAAGTGTGTGTGTAGTCCGGCAAAACAACCCCCTACCTCCTCGCGGTGCCGGACGGGCAACTCTGTCGTGGACAGTGCTGTGGGGGGAGGCCCAATTTTGATTGGATCCTCCCCTCATGGCATGTATCCACCACAGGGGCTAAACGGGGGCTCTGGACGGGTGCGAGGGGCTGGTAACCCCTCCACCTTCAATTAATTACCACTAAACCACGAGTTAAACTGAAATATGTAACTAATAAGCTTGTACTGGAGGCCCCGGGGGGCCAGGCGTCTATGACGTCTCCTGGCCAAACCCCAATTGGCGGAGCCAGGAGATTGAATATCTACCCTCGGGGCTCCTCCAGAAACAAGTAAAACCACTACGGGTGGCCACGTGGAATGTTCGAACGCTCACTGCGGAGGAGAGGCTGCCACTCCTCTGTCGGGAGCTGGACCGGTACCGCCTGGATCTATGTGGCATTCAGGAGGTCCGGTGGACCGGCTCTGGCTCCTGCCACCATGAGGGGTGGACAGTCCTCTACTCGGGGCAGCAGACTGCCAAACAACAGGGTGTGGCTCTTCTTTTGAACAAAAGAATGAAGGGGGCGTGGGAGCGTGGCGGTGAGATGTGGGAAGCTGTAAGCCCCAGGCTACTTTGGGCTCGCCTTCCCATCAACCGGAGGCGAGGAATGGTGGTCGTGGTTACTTATGCCCCCACCGAAGATGAACATCCGTGGAGGGATGCAGGCAAAGCCGATGAGTCAGATGCTTTCTATGACCTCCTGTCACAGGTGCTGGCTAAAGTGGCCCCTTGGGATAGAGTCATCATGTTGGGTGACTTCAATGCCCGAGTTGGTCATGATGCTGGCACCTGGTCTGGAGTGATTGGAGGGCATGGGCCAGATCAGCTCAATAACAACGGTAGGAGGCTGCTAGATTTTTGTGCAGCCCATGGGCTTGTAATTACCAACACGCTGTTCCGGCATCGGCGCATCCACACAACATCATGGATGCATGCCGGGTCCAAGCAAGAACATCTGCTGGACTACATAGTGACGGACCAGCGGAAGCGAGCCCATGTCCTTGACACCAGGACCTACCGTGGAGCTGATCTGCCCTCTGACCATCGACTAGTCATCTGTAAGATGCGCCTGCCATTCTTCCACTCCGGTGGTGGGTGTACACCCAGGACCCCATTCCAACCTAAAGTGGCCTGGTCTCAGTTATCTGATGAAAGTTGCAAGTGAGAATTTCATCATCGCTTGCGGCTGGGATTGGCATCGTCCCCGACTCCTCCTGATGTCGAGGGTAAATGGGCTAGGTTTAGGACTGTGACTCATGCAGCTGCAATGGCTGCTTTGGGTACGAAGTCCAGACCTCCCCAGAGACCCTGGCTGACAGAGGAGGTGTTCAGGATGGTTGAGAAAAAGCGACAGGCCCACCGTCATCGGCTACAGAATCCCACGTCAGAGAATGAGGCGGCTTACCATAGCCTTCGCTCGGAGGTTCGGAGAGCCGTGAGGCGCTGCAAGGATGGGTGGTGGTCGCGGGTTGCTGAGGAGATGGAGTCTGCCTCAGTGGCCCGTGATCACAAATCTCGATTTAACTCCATCAAAACCTATTACCATCATTAGGGGAAAAAACGGTGATCCAATCTCCGACCCCCAGGAACAGATTTTCAGATTTGCTGAGCATTTCTGTGAGGTCCTGGGGGAGGGAAAATCCCTCAGCCAGGAAAACATCGTGGCACAAAGTGAGGATGACCCTGCTGAGGCTGCGGTGCCTCAAATATTGGAAGAAGTCACCCCCTGTGAGTGGCTGGCTGAGGTGCCATCTGTTGAGGAAGTACTGAAGGCGATCCGGAGTCTGAGACCAGGAAAGGCAGCGGGCAGAGATGGTCTCCCAAGTGAAATGCTGAGGGAGGGTGGCGTTTGTGCACAGACTGCCCTATATGACATCATAACAACGGTCTGGACCACTGGACGGGTTCCGCAGGTTTGGAAGGATGCCCTGGTGGTCCCCCTTTTTAAGAAGGGGGACCGCACAGACTGTAACAACTACAGGGGCATCTCACTCCTCAGTGTGCCGGGAAAGGTCCTGGCAAGGATTATTCAGCATCGCCTTGCCAGGTACGCTGAGGAGAGGCTTGCGGAGCCCCAATGCGGTTTCAGGAAAGGGGGGTCCTGCACAGATGCCATATTTTCTGTCCGTCTGCTACAGCAGAGGTGTAGGGAATTCCAAGAAGACTTACATCTCTGCTTTATTGACCTGGTCAAGGCCTATGATACCATCAGTAGGCCTGGGCTCTGGGTTGTTCTTCGTGCTTTTGGAGTCCCTGACCCTCTGCTCACGATCATTAAGGACCTTCATGATGGTGAGCGGGCCCGCGTAAAACTACGTGGCCGGGAGTCAGAACCATTCCCTGTACACCTTGGGGTGCGACAGGGATGTCATCTGGCTCCCACATTATTTAACATCTATTTTGACCACGTAGTTCGTGAAGCCTTCAATAGCTGTACCGGGGGAATCTCCATATGGTACAGATATAATGGGAGGCTGATCGATGCCCAGGTGCGGTCAAGGGATGGCTCCCTATTGCTCAACCACGTTATGTATGCTGATGATTTGGTAATAGCTGCTCAGTCAGAGGAGGAGTTGGAGACGCTGCTGCTGAGACTGGAGCGTGCCACTAAGAGGTGGGGCCTTACCATCAGCCCCACCAAAACTAAGCACCTGCCTGGGTATTTTGTACCATCGGACACTCCACCCCCACAACTCCCAATCGGTGATGGGCAGTTGTGGAGAGAGTGGAGCGTTTCCCATACCTGGGCAGTGTGCTTATGACTGGCTCCAGTTTAACAGCAGAGGTCTCACTCCGAATCAATCGAGCGGCAATATCTTTTCATCGGTTGCGTAACGCTGTGTGGAAGCTACCTGGTCTGTCGCTCCGCACTAAGCTTCAGGTCTTCTCGGCCACGGTCATTCCCTCCCTTCTCTACGCTTGCGAAACGTGGACCCCCCTAATGGAACATCTTCGCCGGTTAGAAACATTCAGGCTGGCCTGCCTACGATCCATCCTGGGTTTAACCAGACTGGATTGTGTGAGGAGCTCACAAATCCTTGAAAGATCTGGGAAAGGTCCCATCGATGAGCTCCTCCGGCGGGCAAGGCTGCGATGGCTGGGTCATGTAGCCCGCATGCCCAGCCACCGCATGCCGAAACAACTTTTGTTCGGCCGGATTGAGGGGGCAAAGCGGGCGCGGCACGGGCTAGAGAAGAGATGGAGTGATGTGGTACAGGAGGACGTGGAGCTGGGTGGACCTGCCGATGACTGTTACCAGCGGTGTCAAGATCGGCCTCTGTGGAGGAGGCTCGTGAAGGATGCTACTGGGCAGTTGGAGGTAGTCGCCCTCCAACAAGAACGGAGGGCGGAGGAGCGACGCTCAGAACGAGCGGAGCGCCGGGTGGCTAAAGCACAGCAGGTTGGCACAGTAGGGGGCACAGGTGGTGCATCAGCCAGTCATCTCAGTCAGTCGACCCGTGGCACCTGGGTCTGCCCCGTGACCTCCTGCCAGCGGGCGTTCGACTCTTCACGTGGCCTCGGGGTGCACATAGCCTGGCACAAGTGTCGTGGTGACGTCACCGCCACTTAGTGGCGAATGGCGGTTGTTGTTGTTGTTGTGTGAGAGTGTGTAAGTGTGTGTGTGTGAGTGTGAGAGTGTGTGTAAGTATGAGTGTGTAGTGTAGCGGTTAACGCACTGCCCCATGAACCCATCATCACCCACCACCGCCACCATGACCACCACCACCACCACAACCGTCATCATTATCCCCATCACGATCACCATCGTCATCACCACCATCACCACCGTCACCACTGCCGTTCGTCACCACCACCATCACCACCATCACCGTCGTCGCCACCTTCATCGTCACCACCACCATCACCGTCATCTTCACTGCCGCCACCCTGGTCGCCACCTTCATCGTCATCGCCATCGTCGTCACCGCCGCCGCCGTAGTCGTCACTGTCTTCGTCACCGCCACTGCCACCGTCGCTGTTGTCACCGTCGTCATCACCGTCGTCATCACCGTCGTCATCACCGTCGTCATCACCGTCGTCGCCACCGCCACTGCCACCGTCGCCGTTGACGTCGTCACCGTCGTCACCGTCGCCGCCGTCCTCACCTGCGCCAGCGGCCGCACCTCGTCGTAGAGCCCCCCGCCACCGCGCGGCCCCTCGTCGTCGTTGGGGGCCGGCACGGTGCCGTCGGGCGGAGGGGTCGGGGGCCACGAGAGGACGAGCGGCGCCGGCTGCTGCAGGGTCGCGGGGTCGCAGGTCGCGGCCCCTTCGCTCCGCCGCGGCGGCGCCGGCGGCGTCGTCGTCGTCATCGCGAGCGGGGGGTCGACCAGCAGCAGCAGCCGGCGCCACGGCACCCGGACCCAGCGCAGCAGCGGCGCCAGCGGGGGGCGCTCCAACCGCAGCGCCACCGAGCCGCCGCCCTCCGCCAGCAGGTCGAAGCTGCGGTTGGGGTGGGGGCGGCGGGGGGAGGTGGGGGTCAGGGGTTAACCGAGTGGGGTGGGAGGGTGGGAGAGGTGGAGAGAAGGGACGGCTCCCTCCTCTGAGCGTGGAGTCTGGATGCAGGAGAGAGGCAGGATGGGTGATTCTGCGTCAACGTGTCCGCACATCTCCCTGACCCCGCGTGACCCCGCGTGAACCCCCCCCCGACGTGACCCCGCGTGACCCCGCGTGACCATCCCCCCCCCCGATGACCCCACGTGACCCCCCCCCCCCCGCCAGCCCCGTTGCAACGCCACACTCACTATCCGTCGTGCCGAGTGAGAGTGAAGCCCAGGGCAGGTAGCCCCACGAAGCTCACGTTGACCCCGACCAGCGGGGAGCCGTCCGCCGTGGTCACCTGACCCCGGATGACGCTCACACGGCTGGGGGGGGGGAGGGTGAAGGGGGGGGCAGCGGGGGAGAGTATAAATAAATAAGCGGGCAATTATTTACGTAACTAATTCAATCATCGTTCCACCCATCCCATCAGCCGCGCGCGCATGGACTCCCCATGTCCGTCTTCCTCCACCCTGCCGTCTCCGCCTGTCCGTCTCCGCCTGTCTGTCTCCCCCTGTCCGTCTCCCCCTGTCTGTCTCCCCCTGTCCGTCTCCGCCTGTCTGTCTCCCCCTGTCCGTCTCCCCCTGTCTGTCTCCCCCTGTCCGTCTCCGCCTGTCCGTCTCCCCCTGTCCGTCTCCCCCTGTCCGTCTCCGCCTGTCCGTCTCCGCCTGTCCGTCTCCCCCTGTCCGTCTCCCCCTGTCTGTCTCCGCCTGTCTGTCTCCCCCTGTCCGTCTCCCCCTGTCCGTCTCCCCCTGTCTGTCTCCCCCTGTCTGTCTCCCCCTGTCTGTCTCCCCCTGTCTGTCTCCCCCTGTCCATCTCCCCCTGTCTGTCTCCCCCTGTCTGTCTCCCCCTGTCTGTCTCCCCATGTCCGTCTCCCCCTGTCCGTCTCCCCCTGTCCGTCTCCGCCTGTCCGTCTCCCCCTGTCCGTCTCCCCCTGTCCGTCTCCCCCTGTCCGTCTCCCCCTGTCTGTCTCCCCCTGTCCGTCTCCCCCTGTCCGTCTCCCCCTGTCTGTCTCCCCCTGTCCGTCACTTCAGCGGACCGCGCTCCCGACATTCAACGTTCTCGTCAGCATCGTCACCGTTCACATCCCACGCAGCGACGCCGGCGATCGTTCGGCGCCGCGGACAGCGGAGGAGTTTGAGAGTCTCGCTGGGACCCACGACACTACCGTGTTGATACAAGTGAAGTGTATAATGTATAGTAGTAGTGTAGTGTGTAAAGTGTCGTGTAGTAGAACGACACTACCGTGTTGATACAAGTGTAGTGTATAATGTATAGTAGTAGTGTAGTGTATAAAGTGCCGTGTAGTAGAACGACACTACCGTGTTGATACAAGTGTAGTGTATAATGTATAGTAGTAGTGTATTAAGTGTCGTGTAGTAGAACGACACTACCGTGTTGATACAAGTGTAGTGTATAATGTATAGTAGTAGTGTAGTGTATAAAGTGCCGTGTAGTAGAACGACACTACCGTGTTGATACAAGTGTAGTGTATAATGTATAGTAGTAGTGTAGTGTATAAAGTGTCGTGTAGTAGAACGACACTACCGTGTTGATACAAGTGTAGTGTATAATGTATAGTAGTAGTGTAGTGTATAAAGTGCCGTGTAGTAGAACGACACTACCGTGTTGATACAAGTGTAGTGTATAATGTATAGTAGTAGTGTAGTGTTTTAAGTGCCGTGTAGTAGAACGACACTACCGTGTTGATACAAGTGTAGTGCATAATGTATAGTAGTAGTGTAGTGTATTAAGTGCCGTGTAGTAGAACGACACTACCATGTTGATACAAGTGTAGTGGAGTAAACGATACGCATAGGAATTGGCCACATACAGTACATACTGACATACAAGGAGAGTGGGTCACATGAGGTCGAACAGGTGGTCGAGTCACGGGTGGCGTAAACAACCCGAAGTAATTAAGGGAGTCGTGGCACGAGGGCTGTGATTGGTCGAGGGGCTGTTAGCGTTAAGTGGCGGCGTCTCAAAGTCTGACCGAGGGGACAGGTGCGAGCTGGCGGGAAAATGCCAGAGAGCCACGTGGCAATTAATTGAGGCTAATTGGAAAGGGGATAAAACGCTAGGTGATTTGAACGGAGTGGGAGTTGTTGCTGGGCAGTTGTTGGCGAGAGGTGGAGAGATACGAAGAGGACAGCTGGCAATGTTAGGGAAGAATAGATAGAGAGCCGAACCCAAAAGACAGTAAATAGCGATAGGGAGAGTTAGCGTTAGCGGAGATAGATAGAGTCACTGTGTGTGAATAGACAGGCAAGTCACTGTGTGTGCGGAGATAGATAGTCACTGTGTGTGAATAGACAGGCAAGTCACTGTGTGTGCGGAGATAGATAAAGTCACTGTGTGTGCGGAGATAGATAGAGTCACTGTGTGTGAATAGATAGATAGAGTCACTGTGTGTGAATAGACAGACAGGTCACTGTGTGTGCGGAGATAGAGGAAGTCACTGCGTGTGAAGGGATAGCGAAGACACTGTGTGTGAGGAGATAGAGGGAGAATCACTGTGTGTGGAAGAGGCTGCGTGGACGATGCTGAGGTGAATCGGAGTGTCCGAGTTGGCGGAGAGCGAAGAGGAGAATCACTGTGTGTGTGTGTGAAACTATATAGTGTGTGTGTGTGTGAAACTATATAGTGTGTGTGTGTGTAACTATATAGTGTGTGTGTGTGTGAAACTATATAGTGTGTGTGTGTGAAACTATATAGTGTGTGTGTGAAACTTTATAGTGTGTGTGTGTAACTATATAGTGTGTGTGTGAAACTATATAGTGTGTGTGTGTGAAACTATATAGTGTGTGTGTGTGAAACTATATAGTGTGTGTGTGTAACTATATAGTGTGTGTGTGAAACTATATAGTGTGTGTGTGTGAAACTATATAGTGTGTGTTTGTGTGTGTGTGAAACTATATAGTGTGTGTGTGTAACTATATAGTGTGTGTGTGTGTAACTATATAGTGTGTGTGTGTAACTATATAGTGTGTGTGTGTGTGAAACTATATAGTGTGTGTGTGTACGGAACGATGGAATACAAGTGACGGTGGAAGAAAGACGGTTGTCGTCCGAGTGAATTCACGGCACTACATTTGGTGTCAGAAAAAGTACGGAACACATGCCACGATGTCAAGGAAAGCGGCAAAGAAAAGAAATGTGCCAGTGGACTCGGGCGGCGACAGCGCCAACGACAATTTGCAGCCCGGCCAGATGGCCGGCAGTACTCCGGACGGCGACAGCGGTTCGGGTGGTGCTGAAGGCCCGGGATCGCCAGAGGATTGGCGAGTCCTCATGACCCAGTGGGAGGCCAGGATGGAGAAGTTGTCGGAGGAGTTCCAGAACTTCTTGACGGAGAACCGCATTCAACTACCCGTACCGGGTCCACCGCCGGAGGTTGCCGCTCAGCCGGAGCGGTTGGACGATTCTGACGACGAAGACGACCAGTCGGCGGGACCGCCACGACGGCTACACGTACAACGATTTGAGGCCAAAGTGGGAGATTGGACCGCGTTCATACGAAGAATCCGTGCGGCTTACGAGTCCCTGAATTGGATGGAGAGTGCCGCGTTACGAGCACTGCCGACGGCATGGGATGATGACTCCTTGGCGACTTTTAACGGACTCCCTGCCGCTGTCAGAAAAACATTGGACGGTGCTATTGCGGCAATGAGGAAAGTCTACGAGCCGCGGTCGGTCGCCAAACGTCGATTTCAACAGAGGAAACGGGAGGCCACGGAGTCCCCCCGGGCATTCCGCAGCGCCTTGCTGGCCCTCGCCCAGGTTGCGTACCCGGCGATGGACGAGGAGGGCTGGGACTCCCTGCTGCAAGATAAGATGTTACAGCTGGCGAAGGAACTGAAAGTCGTCTTGTCGCTCCCGGACAAGGATGATGACGACGACGTATCATCGTTGCTGATCGCCAGGAACATACAAGTCAACCTTGACATACGAGACAAACCAGCGGCGGCGGTGGGGCAGCCGTCGCTGACGACCCCTGCCGGGGCTGCGAGCACGGTGGCGGTGGTGGTGGACGAGACGCCGCCGATGGCAGCGGCGGCCAGGGTGTCGACCGGAGAACGACGGCGTTGTCCCGGGGTATATGGAGACGGCGTGCATCGGACATGCTACGAGTGCGGGCGGAGGGGTCATCTCGCCCGCGACTGCTGGAGACGGAGAGGTGGTCCTCCGTGGGCGCCGAACTACTACAGCGGGCGGTTCCCCCAAGACCAAGGATCCCGGGTGAGTCGAGATGCATTCAATACACGGCCGCCCTATCCACATCACTTATCCGCGTCATCTCACCCGTATTCATCGGGTTCGGATAGTACGCATGGCCGGGATACGTGGGGCGCGTTGGTACATCGTGTGTTGGGGGCCGCGCCAGGATCGTCGGATGTGATGGCATGTATTCAAGGTGTTATGGTACGGGTTATTGCAGATACCGGGGCATCGGCAACTCTCATTTCGTTGCAAACTTTTCGGGCGCTGCCGACGTCGCCTGGATCGTTAGCACCAGTGGAAGGGCCATGCGTAGCGGCAAACGGGGGTAGTTTGGGCATTATGGGCTGCGTGGTTGTGACAATTCAAATTGGGGAGGTTATTGTGACAGGAAGTGTTTTGGTTTCAACGGCCTTGGCGGTACCGTGTTTGTTGGGCACGGATTTCTTGCAAAAGATGCCAATTAAGATTTCAGTGGAAAAAGGTTTTGTTTGGAATTACCGTCGGGGAGATGTATGAAATATTTGGGGACGCCTTCGAAATCCGCGGTGGCGAACGCTGTGGTGCAGGCCGTGGTGAGCCGCACCGTGCGCGTCCCGCCTGCATCGCAAATATTGGTACCGCTACGGTTAAATAAGGAATTGCCTTGGGATGAGCTGCAGGAGGGAGTGCTGTTGACACCCTCAAATGCTGTATCGAGAATGCCCACCGTGGTAGGAGCTTTGACCATAATACCAACATATTGTGATCCCTTCATTAAAATTGTAAACGCGGGGCACGAAGAGGTTGTTATTCAAGGGGGCCCTACGTTGGCGCACGCAACGGGTGCGCCGGGTCCAGAAACAAAACATGTTTTGCTACGGGACAGGATGAAATGTTGTCAAGGGAGGAGGACAATTCGGAATGGTTAAGGGATCTTTACAAACAAAACCCAGAGTTATCGCCTGTGCAACGGTCGAGTTTGCATGCGTTGCTAGTGGAATTTAAGTATGTGTTCAGTTCAGGGAAATACGACGTTGTAGCAGCATCGTATTGACACGGGGAACGCACCCCCGATCAGGTTCAATTCGCATCGTGTAGGTCCTCTTGAGAAAGAATGTATTCGGCGATCTGTTGATGAAATGCTAGAGCAAGATATTATCGCCCCATCGTCCAGCCCGTGGGGAGCCCCTACTGTCCTCGTTAAAAAACGTGATGGAACCATGTGATTCACTGGACGCCCTGTCCGGCGCCAGAATCTTTTCAACCCTCGATTTGTTGTCGGGCGTTTGGCAATTGCCCCTGAATAAGGAGTCAAGACCTAAAACGGCATTTCGGACACCACAAGGATTGTATCAATTTAACGTGCTACCGATGGGACTCCACTCAGCGCCGGCGACCTTCCAGCGATTAATGGAACTCATGTTGTCGGGCCTGCAGTGGGAGTCATGCTTGATATATTTAGATGATGTGATTGTTTTCAGTAGGAATTTCGATGAACATTAGCAACGGCTGCGCGCCGTTTTTGGCAGAGTGCGGCGCGCCGGATTGAAATTTAAACCACAGAAGTGCCAATTGTTAAGAACATCGGTGAAGTATTTGGGGCACGTCGTTAGCGCGTCAGGAGTGGCCACTGATCCGGAAAAGACGAGTTGTGTGCGTACATGGCCAGTGCCGAAAACAGCAGGGGAAGTGCGTAGCTTTGTGGGCTTTGCGTCGTATTATCGGCGGTTTGTTAAGGATTTTGCCACGATTGCTCGACCATTGCATACGCTGACCGGGAAAGGTGTGAAGTTTCAATGGGGGATTGCTGAACAAAAATCGTTTGAAGCGTTGCGGGTCGCACTGGCGGACGCACCGCCATTGGGATACCCGGATTTTACGAAGCGATTTATACTTGACACGGATGCCTGTGATACGGGCATAGGCGCGGTTTTGTCACAAATGGTTGATGGCGTCGAGAGAGTGGTGGCATATGGCAGCCGGGTGTTATCGCCGGCGGAGCAAAAATACTGTGTGACGCGTAGGGAATTATTGGCGATTGTCCATTTTGTTCGCCAGTACCGACCGTATCTGTACGAAAGGGAATTTTTGATCCGCACTGATCACGCGGCACTACAGTACTCGCTGCGCGTGGATCAGCCGTCGGGGCAAATGGCTCGCTGGCTTGAGACCCTCCAGGAGTACTCTTTCACGATCCAGTATAGGAAAGGAATGCACCATGTAAACACGGATGCTTTGTCGAGGTTGCCGCGACCGGCTGAGACGTGTCGGTGCACAGAGGGCTCGCTGCGTTGCGGCCCGCCGCTGCAGGAGGTTCCGCAAACGGTCGCTGCAGCGGGTTCGGGGGTGCCAGGGATAGTCCCTGGAGCAGAAATTGGACTGTTGGGGTTGTCATTGAAGCAGTGGAAGCAACTGCAGGTGGAAGATTCCTCGCTGACCAGGATGAGGCTGCGTACCTCTCGTTCAAGGGGATCGGAGGATCGCCCATTTTTGATGCTTGTTCGCTGGGATGTGGAAGCACAAAAATTTTGTATTGTTGTCCCGAGGGTGTTGCGGGGGAAACTGATTAATGAGATACATGAGAAATTGATGCATCTGGGGGAGAAGAAGACCGCGTACACAAGTGTAGTGTATAATGTATAGTAGTAGTGTAGTGTATTAAGTGCCGTGTAGTAGAACGACACTACCGTGTTGATACAAGTGTAGTGTATAATGTATAGTAGTAGTGTAGTGTATTAAGTGTCGTGTAGTAGAACGACACTACTGTGTTGATACAAGTGTAGTGTATAATGTATAGTAGTAGTGTAGTGTATAAAGTATCGTGTAGTAGAACAACACTACTGTGTTGATACAAGTGTAGTGTATAATGTATAGTAGTAGTGTAGTGTATAAAGTGTCGTGTAGTAGAACGACACTACTGTGTTGACACAAGTGTAGTGTATAATGTATAATAGTAGTGTAGTGTATAAAGTGTCGTGTAGTACAACGACACTACTGTGTTGGCTCGGTATGGGGGCTGTAGGCGTGTGTCACGGACGTCGTGTCAGGCCGTGAACCCAACAGGACACGTGACCGGCCCCAGGGGGGTCACGTGGTTGGGGGCTCGGGCCTTCCCGAAGGATCGGGAAGGGGGGCGTGGCCTGGGGCGGAGCCGGCCACGCCCCCCTTCCCCGAAGGATCGGGAAGGGGGGCGTGGCCTGGGGCGTGGCCTGGGGCGTGGCCTGGGGCGGAGCCGGCCACGCCCCCCTTCCCGAAGGATCGGGAAGGGGGGCGTGGCCTGGGGCGGAGCCGGCCACGCCGGAGTGGTTGTAAGCGGGGCGTGGACGGAGAGCTTCGCTGTTCTGTGCTGTTCTGTGCTGTTCTGCTGGGTCAACTCTGGGATGAAGCCACGATCTACGACCCTCGCTCTCCGCTAGTGGAGCAGGCAGCGTGTTGGGCTGTCCTGGTCCAGTCATGTCGTATCACCGTTGTGTTAGCTAAGTTAGGAACGGTGGCTACCACCCTATGTCGTTATCCTGTTAATGTTAAGTGTTACCTGTTGTGTTAGCTAATAAACAGCGTTGCCTCCAGTGTGCGCCTGAATTTAACCCATTACTACTGCAATAAACATCCTGGGCAGTTTACCAAGGCCTGAGTGTGCTGCTGACGAGAGACTCCATGTCAAAACCGGACAAGGGTTTTGCCTGTGTTGAAGCGATGGTTCAGGTGAGCAGAAGCTGCTGATGAGAGACTGAATGTTAAATCCGGACAAGAGTTTTTGCCTGTGTTGAAGCGATGGTTCCGGTGAGCTGACGCCGCTGATGAGGCACCGCACGTCAAGTTTACGTACACCGAACCGACGGTGCGGGCTCAGCCCGACACCGCCGACGAGTCGCCGAACGTGGAAGCCGCTCGCGGGTGTCTCCCGCCCGAGACACTCCCCACGCACGGCCCTCACTCACCGGGGATCGAACCGCGTCTCCGCAGGCAAAGTGTGGACGCTGTTCCTCCCGGCCAGAAACTTCACCCGCTCGTGGAACGACGGCGGCGGCCTCCAGTCGCTCACCGCCCGACCCCCGTCGCCGTCGTCGCCGCCGTCGCCGTCGTCGGCGACGTCGCCGCCGCCGACGTCGCCGTGACGACGGTGGTGGGGGGCGATTCGGGCGGCGCGGAGGACGGAGCGCGGCTCCGGCGCGGAGCGGCACAGCGGCGAGGAGGTGCAGGCGGGGGCGGCGGTGCAGCAGTCCGGATCCTCGCAGTCCGTGAGGCCGTCTTGGTGGCGGAGAGGGGAGGGGACAGAGGAGGGGCCGGGTTGGACGTCGTCGTCAACGTCGTCGTCAACGTCGTCAACAACGTCGTCAACGTCAACAACGTCAACAACGTCGTCAACGTCGTCAACATCTTCGTCAACATCGTCGTCAACGTCGTCGTCAACGTCGTCAACGTCGTCAACGTCGTCAACGTCGTCAACATCGTCGTCGCCGTGGTCGATCCGCTGCTGGATGAAGATCAACTTAATGAAATCGTCGTGTCGTCGGCCCGTGCGTGTCCTCTCTAAATCCACGCGTTCCCCCCTTTCCGCCACCGCCATCACGACCATCGTCACTGTCATCAGCCACGGTCCTATCCACTGCTGGATGAAGGCCTCCCTCGCCCGGACCTCACCCACCACCACCGCCGCCGCCAAAGACAAAGACGCCCCGTGTAGCCTTAATGGACTGTTGGGGGCAAGTGCTGTCGGTGAGTCGTCGCGCTGAAGATGGCCGGCACTGTGGCACACGAGGGGGGCGGTGGTTGTGGCCTCTCCCTCCGCCCTGCCGTCTCCTCCTGTCCCTCTCCCCCTGTCTGTCTCCCCCCAGTCCCTCTCCCTCTGCCCTGTCGTCTCCTCCTGTCCGTCTCCTCCTGTCCGTCTCCTCCTGTCCATCTCCTCCTGTCCGTCTCCTCCTGTCCGTCTCCTCTTGTCCGTCTCCTCCTGTCCGTCTCCTCCTGTCCGTCTCCTCCTGTCCGTCTCCTCTTGTCCGTCTCCTCCTGTCCGTCTCCCCCTGTCCGTCTCCTCCTGTCCGTCTCCTCTTGTCCATCTCCTCCTGTCTGTCTCCCCCTGTCTGTCTCCCCCTGTCTGTCTCCCCCTGTCCATCTCCCCCTGTCTGTCTCCCCCAGTCCGTCTCCCTCCATCTTCCTCCGTCTCCCCTTGCCCGTCTCCTCCTGTCCGTCTCCTCTTGTCCGTCTCCTCCTGTCCGTCTCCTCCTGTCCGTCTCCTCTTGTCCGTCTCCTCCTGTCCGTCTCCCCCTGTCCGTCTCCTCCTGTCCGTCTCCTCTTGTCCATCTCCTCCTGTCCGTCTCCCCCTGTCTGTCTCCCCCTGTCTGTCTCCCCCTGTCCATCTCCCCCTGTCTGTCTCCCCCCAGTCCGTCTCCCTCCATCTTCCTCCGTCTCCCCTTGCCCGTCTCCCCCAGTCCGTCTCCCTCCGCCCCGCCATTTCCCCCTGTCCATCTCCCTCCGTCTCACCCTGTCCATCTCCCCATGTCTGTCTCCCCCTGTCCATCTCCCTCTGTCCATCTCCCTCCGTCTCCCCCTGTCCATCTCCCCCTGTCCGTCTCCCCCTGTCCGTCTCCCCCTGTCCATCTCCCTCCGTCTCCCCCTGTCTATCTCCCTCTGTCCCTCTCCCCACCCCCGCCCCCCCCCCCCGTGTCGTCCGTCTCTCCCCCCCCCCCCCCCCCCGGCCACCTCCGTCGTTGTCCCGGCGGTCCGCGCAGGCCGTCTCCGTGGCAACGTCGCAGGCGTCACCGCGCCAGCCGGGGGAGCAGTCGCAGCGCCATCGCGGGGCGGCCCGCAGGGCCACGCAGCGGCCGTGGGTCGAGCACGGCGCCGGGCACCCCCCTGGGGCAGGCGGGCGGGGGGGGGGGGACAACGTGGGGAGGGGGTTTTGAGCGAGGAGGCGCACGATGGACACGGAGACACGGAGACACGGAGACACGAGCGGAGGGATGTGGGAGGGGGGGGGGGGACACCGGGACACGCACAGGGAGACAGAGGGGAGACACAGGGGGAGACACAGGGGGAGACACGGGGAGACAGAGGGAGACACAGGGGAGACACAGGGAGACACAGGGGAGACACGGGGAGACAGAGGGAGACACAGGGGAGACACAGGGAGACACAGGGGAGACACGGGGAGACAAAGGGAGACACAGGGGAGACACGGGGAGACACAGAGAAACAGAGGGAGACACAGGGGAGACACAGGGGAGACACAGGGAGACACGGGGAGACACGGGGAAACAGGGAGACAGAGGGAGACACGGGGAGACAAGGGAGACAGAGGGAGACATAGGGGGAGACACAGGGGGAGACACAGGGAGACACAGGGGGAGACACAGGGGAGACACAGGGAGACACAGGGGGAGACACAGGGGAGACACAGGGAGACACAGGGGGAGACACGGGGAGACACAGAGAGACACAGGGAGACACAGGGGGAGACACAGGGAGACACAGGGGAGACACAGGGAGACACAACGTAGACACAGAGACACACAGGGGTGACAGGAAGACACAGGGAGACACAGGGACAGGGGCATGCACAGAGAGATGAGGACAAGGAGACACACAGTATACACAAAGACAAAGTTGGTGTTAGCGAGCAGCATCTACGAAGGCCGGCACGGCACACGAGGGGGTGGGTGGCCAGCACCACTCCCGGCCGCCTTTGTCTCCCCAGTGGCGATGTTCACACACCGCACCAGGTACTCATTTGAGGCCGAGTCGACCTAGGGGAGGCCTAGGACCGGTTCAGATAATCGTCACCGGTGCTGGCCGCGAGTGGGAATCGAACCCGCGTCGCCAGGTTTGTAGCGCAGCGCTAACCGCTGCACCGCCGCTCCCTACATAGAAACGAAGACACAGACACACGCAGACACGATGGGACTCAAGACACATGGACGCTGCACCACACTGCTCACTCACAGTGCCTGTGGACATGGGTGGACACACGGGTGGACACACGGGTGGACTCACGGGTGGACACACGGGTGGACTCACGGGTGATGGTGTGCAGAGTAACGTCACCTGTCTTGCCATCCGGAAGGCTTGCTTCAGGGACAAAGGCAAGACACACACAGACATTACACACGGGACATCCACAGGTGAGCATATCCACACACAGGTGAGACACAGATGTTCACCTGTGTGGTCCACCTGTGTCTCACCTATGGTGCAGGTGTCCCACTCTGTGTCTCACCTACGATGGAGGTGTCTCACCTGTGTCTCACCTGTGTCTCACCTATGGTGCAGGTGTCTCACCTGTGTGTCACCTATGATGCAGGTGTCTCACTCTGTGTCTCACCTATGATGGAGGTGTCTCACTCTGTGTCTCACCTATGGTGCAGGTGTCTCACTCTGTGTCTCACCTATGATGGAGGTGTCTCACCTGTGTCTCACCTATGATGGAGGTGTCTCACTCTGTGTCTCACCTATGGTGCAGGTGTCTCACTCTGTGTCTCACCTACGATGGAGGTGTCTCACTCTGTGTCTCACCTATGGTGCAGGTGTCTCACCTGTGTCTCACCTATGATGGAGGTGTCCCACCTGTGTCTCACCTATGGTGCAGGTGTCTCACCTGTGTCTCACCTATGATGCAGGTGTCCCACCTGTGTCTCACCTATGGTGCAGGTGTCTCACCTGTGTCTCACCTATGGTGCAGGTGTCTCACCTGTGTCTCACCTATGATGGAGGTGTCCCACCTGTGTCTCACCTATGGTGCAGGTGTCTCACCTGTGTCTCACCTACGATGGAGGTGTCTCACTCTGCATCTTACCTATGATGGAGGTGTCTCACCTGTGTCTCACCTATGGTACAGGTGTCTCACTCTGTGTCTCACCTATGATGGAGGTGTCTCACTCTGTGTCTCACCTATGGTGCAGGTGTCTCCGCTCTGTGTCTCACTCTGTGTCTCACTCTGTGTCTCACCTATGGTGCAGGTGTCTCACTCTGTGTCTCACCTATGGTGCAGGTGTCTCACCTATGGTGCAGGTGTCTCACTCTGTGTCTCACCTATGTTGCAGGTGTCTCACTCTGTGTCTCACCTATGGTGCAGGTGTCTCACCTATGGTGCAGGTGTCCCACTCTGTGTCTCACCTATGGTGCAGGTGTCCCACTCTGTGTCTCACCTATGGTGCAGGTGTCTCACTCTGTGTCTCACCTATGGTGCAGGTGTCTCACCTGTGTCCCACTCTGTGTCTCACCTATGATACAGGTGTCCCACCTGTGTCCCACTCTGTGTCTCACCTATGGTGCAGGTGTCTCACCTATGGTGCAGGTGTCTCACTCTGTGTCTCACCTATGGTGCAGGTGTCTCACTCTGTGTCTCACCTATGGTGCAGGTGTCTCACTCTGTGTCTCACTCTGTGTCTCACTCTGTGTCTCACCTATGGTGCAGGTGTCTCACTCTGTGTCTCACTCTGTGTCTCACTCTGTGTCTCACTCTGTGTCTCACCTATGGTGCAGGTGTCTCACTCTGTGTCTCACTCTGTGTCTCACTCTGTGTCTCACCTATGGTGCAGGTGTCTCACTCTGTGTCTCACTCTGTGTCTCACTCTGTGTCTCACCTATGGTGCAGGTGTCTCACCTATGGTGCAGGTGTCTCACTCTGTGTCTCACCTATGGTGCAGGTGTCCCACCTGTGTCTCACTCTGTGTCTCACCTATGGTGCAGGTGTCTCACCTATGGTGCAGGTGTCTCACTCTGTGTCTCACCTATGGTGCAGGTGTCCCACTCTGTGTCTCACCTATGGTGCAGGTGTCTCACCTATGGTGCAGGTGTCTCACTCTGTGTCTCACCTATGGTGCAGGTGTCTCACCTATGGTGCAGGTGTCTCACCTATGGTGCAGGTGTCTCACCTATGGTGCAGGTGTCTCACTCTGTGTCTCACCTATGGTGCAGGTGTCTCACCTATGGTGCAGGTGTCTCACTCTGTGTCTCACCTATGGTGCAGGTGTCTCACTCTGTGTCTCACCTATGGTGCAGGTGTCTCACCTATGGTGCAGGTGTCTCACTCTGTGTCTCACCTATGGTGCAGGTGTCTCACCTATGGTGCAGGTGTCTCACCTATGGTGCAGGTGTCTCACCTATGGTGCAGGTGTCTCACTCTGTGTCTCACCTATGGTGCAGGTGTCTCACTCTGTGTCTCACCTATGGTGCAGGTGTCTCACCTATGGTGCAGGTGTCTCACTCTGTGTCTCACTCTGTGTCTCACCTATGGTGCAGGTGTCTCACCTATGGTGCAGGTGTCTCACTCTGTGTCTCACTCTGTGTCTCACCTATGGTGCAGGTGTCTCACCTATGGTGCAGGTGTCTCACTCTGTGTCTCACCTATGGTGCAGGTGTCTCACCTATGGTGCAGGTGTCTCACTCTGTGTCTCACTCTGTGTCTCACCTATGGTGCAGGTGTCTCACCTATGGTGCAGGTGTCTCACCTATGGTGCAGGTGTCTCACTCTGTGTCTCACCTATGGTGCAGGTGTCTCACCTATGGTGCAGGTGTCTCACTCTGTGTCTCACCTATGGTGCAGGTGTCTCACCTATGGTGCAGGTGTCTCACCTATGGTGCAGGTGTCTCACCTATGGTGCAGGTGTCTCACCTATGGTGCAGGTGTCTCACTCTGTGTCTCACCTATGGTGCAGGTGTCTCACCTATGGTGCAGGTGTCTCACCTATGGTGCAGGTGTCTCACTCTGTGTCTCAGCTATGGTGCAGGTGTCTCACTCTGTGTCTCACCTATGGTGCAGGTGTCTCACTCTGTGTCTCACCTATGGTGCAGGTGTCTCACTCTGTCTCACCTATGGTGCAGGTGTCTCACTCTGTGTCTCACCTATGGTGCAGGTGTCTCACCTATGGTGCAGGTGTCTCACCTATGGTGCAGGTGTCTCACTCTGTGTCTCACTCTGTGTCTCACCTATGGTGCAGGTGTCTCACCTATGGTGCAGGTGTCTCACCTATGGTGCAGGTGTCTCACCTATGGTGCAGGTGTCTCACCTATGGTGCAGGTGTCTCACTCTGTGTCTCACCTATGGTGCAGGTGTCTCACCTATGGTGCAGGTGTCTCACTCTGTGTCTCACCTATGGTGCAGGTGTCTCACGTATGGTGCAGGTGTCTCACCTATGGTGCAGGTGTCTCACCTATGGTGCAGGTGTCTCACCTATGGTGCAGGTGTCTCACTCTGCATCTTACCTATGATGGAGGTGTCTCACCTGTGTCTCACCTATGGTACAGGTGTCTCACTCTGTGTCTCACCTATGATGGAGGTGTCTCACTCTGTGTCTCACCTATGGTGCAGGTGTCTCCGCTCTGTGTCTCACTCTGTGTCTCACTCTGTGTCTCACCTATGGTGCAGGTGTCTCACTCTGTGTCTCACCTATGGTGCAGGTGTCTCACCTATGGTGCAGGTGTCTCACTCTGTGTCTCACCTATGGTGCAGGTGTCTCACTCTGTGTCTCACCTATGGTGCAGGTGTCTCACCTATGGTGCAGGTGTCCCACTCTGTGTCTCACCTATGGTGCAGGTGTCCCACTCTGTGTCTCACCTATGGTGCAGGTGTCTCACTCTGTGTCTCACCTATGGTGCAGGTGTCTCACCTGTGTCCCACTCTGTGTCTCACCTATGATACAGGTGTCCCACTTGTGTCCCACTCTGTGTCTCACCTATGGTGCAGGTGTCTCACCTATGGTGCAGGTGTCTCACTCTGTGTCTCACCTATGGTGCAGGTGTCTCACTCTGTGTCTCACCTATGGTGCAGGTGTCTCACTCTGTGTCTCACTCTGTGTCTCACTCTGTGTCTCACCTATGGTGCAGGTGTCTCACTCTGTGTCTCACTCTGTGTCTCACTCTGTGTCTCACCTATGGTGCAGGTGTCTCACCTATGGTGCAGGTGTCTCACTCTGTGTCTCACCTATGGTGCAGGTGTCCCACCTGTGTCTCACTCTGTGTCTCACCTATGGTGCAGGTGTCTTACCTATGGTGCAGGTGTCTCACTCTGTGTCTCACCTATGGTGCAGGTGTCCCACTCTGTGTCTCACCTATGGTGCAGGTGTCTCACCTATGGTGCAGGTGTCTCACTCTGTGTCTCACCTATGGTGCAGGTGTCTCACCTATGGTGCAGGTGTCTCACCTATGGTGCAGGTGTCTCACCTATGGTGCAGGTGTCTCACCTATGGTGCAGATGTCTCACTCTGTGTCTCACCTATGGTGCAGGTGTCTCACCTATGGTGCAGGTGTCTCACTCTGTGTCTCACCTATGGTGCAGGTGTCTCACTCTGTGTCTCACCTATGGTGCAGGTGTCTCACCTATGGTGCAGGTGTCTCCCTATGGTGCAGGTGTCTCACCTATGGTGCAGGTGTCTCACTCTGTGTCTCACCTATGGTGCAGGTGTCTCACTCTGTGTCTCACCTATGGTGCAGGTGTCTCACCTATGGTGCAGGTGTCTCACTCTGTGTCTCACTCTGTGTCTCACCTATGGTGCAGGTGTCTCACCTATGGTGCAGGTGTCTCACTCTGTGTCTCACTCTGTGTCTCACCTATGGTGCAGGTGTCTCACCTATGGTGCAGGTGTCTCACCTATGGTGCAGGTGTCTCACTCTGCATCTTACCTATGATGGAGGTGTCTCACCTGTGTCTCACCTATGGTACAGGTGTCTCACTCTGTGTCTCACCTATGATGGAGGTGTCTCACTCTGTGTCTCACCTATGGTGCAGGTGTCTCCGCTCTGTGTCTCACTCTGTGTCTCACTCTGTGTCTCACCTATGGTGCAGGTGTCTCACTCTGTGTCTCACCTATGGTGCAGGTGTCTCACCTATGGTGCAGGTGTCTCACTCTGTGTCTCACCTATGGTGCAGGTGTCTCACTCTGTGTCTCACCTATGGTGCAGGTGTCTCACCTATGGTGCAGGTGTCCCACTCTGTGTCTCACCTATGGTGCAGGTGTCCCACTCTGTGTCTCACCTATGGTGCAGGTGTCTCACTCTGTGTCTCACCTATGGTGCAGGTGTCTCACCTGTGTCCCACTCTGTGTCTCACCTATGGTACAGGTGTCCCACCTGTGTCCCACTCTGTGTCTCACCTATGGTGCAGGTGTCTCACCTATGGTGCAGGTGTCTCACTCTGTGTCTCACCTATGGTGCAGGTGTCTCACTCTGTGTCTCACCTATGGTGCAGGTGTCTCACTCTGTGTCTCACTCTGTGTCTCACTCTGTGTCTCACCTATGGTGCAGGTGTCTCACTCTGTGTCTCACTCTGTGTCTCACTCTGTGTCTCACCTATGGTGCAGGTGTCTCACTCTGTGTCTCACTCTGTTTCTCACTCTGTGTCTCACCTATGGTGCAGGTGTCTCACCTATGGTGCAGGTGTCTCACTCTGTGTCTCACCTATGGTGCAGGTGTCCCACCTGTGTCTCACTCTGTGTCTCACCTATGGTGCAGGTGTCTCACCTATGGTGCAGGTGTCTCACTCTGTGTCTCACCTATGGTGCAGGTGTCCCACTCTGTGTCTCACCTATGATACAGGTGTCCCACTTGTGTCCCACTCTGTGTCTCACCTATGGTGCAGGTGTCTCACCTATGGTGCAGGTGTCTCACTCTGTGTCTCACCTATGGTGCAGGTGTCTCACTCTGTGTCTCACCTATGGTGCAGGTGTCTCACTCTGTGTCTCACTCTGTGTCTCACTCTGTGTCTCACCTATGGTGCAGGTGTCTCACTCTGTGTCTCACTCTGTGTCTCACTCTGTGTCTCACCTATGGTGCAGGTGTCTCACCTATGGTGCAGGTGTCTCACTCTGTGTCTCACCTATGGTGCAGGTGTCCCACCTGTGTCTCACTCTGTGTCTCACCTATGGTGCAGGTGTCTTACCTATGGTGCAGGTGTCTCACTCTGTGTCTCACCTATGGTGCAGGTGTCCCACTCTGTGTCTCACCTATGGTGCAGGTGTCTCACCTATGGTGCAGGTGTCTCACTCTGTGTCTCACCTATGGTGCAGGTGTCTCACCTATGGTGCAGGTGTCTCACCTATGGTGCAGGTGTCTCACCTATGGTGCAGGTGTCTCACCTATGGTGCAGATGTCTCACTCTGTGTCTCACCTATGGTGCAGGTGTCTCACCTATGGTGCAGGTGTCTCACTCTGTGTCTCACCTATGGTGCAGGTGTCTCACTCTGTGTCTCACCTATGGTGCAGGTGTCTCACCTATGGTGCAGGTGTCTCCCTATGGTGCAGGTGTCTCACCTATGGTGCAGGTGTCTCACTCTGTGTCTCACCTATGGTGCAGGTGTCTCACTCTGTGTCTCACCTATGGTGCAGGTGTCTCACCTATGGTGCAGGTGTCTCACTCTGTGTCTCACTCTGTGTCTCACCTATGGTGCAGGTGTCTCACCTATGGTGCAGGTGTCTCACTCTGTGTCTCACTCTGTGTCTCACCTATGGTGCAGGTGTCTCACCTATGGTGCAGGTGTCTCACCTATGGTGCAGGTGTCTCACTCTGCATCTTACCTATGATGGAGGTGTCTCACCTGTGTCTCACCTATGGTACAGGTGTCTCACTCTGTGTCTCACCTATGATGGAGGTGTCTCACTCTGTGTCTCACCTATGGTGCAGGTGTCTCCGCTCTGTGTCTCACTCTGTGTCTCACTCTGTGTCTCACCTATGGTGCAGGTGTCTCACTCTGTGTCTCACCTATGGTGCAGGTGTCTCACCTATGGTGCAGGTGTCTCACTCTGTGTCTCACCTATGGTGCAGGTGTCTCACTCTGTGTCTCACCTATGGTGCAGGTGTCTCACCTATGGTGCAGGTGTCCCACTCTGTGTCTCACCTATGGTGCAGGTGTCCCACTCTGTGTCTCACCTATGGTGCAGGTGTCTCACTCTGTGTCTCACCTATGGTGCAGGTGTCTCACCTGTGTCCCACTCTGTGTCTCACCTATGGTACAGGTGTCCCACCTGTGTCCCACTCTGTGTCTCACCTATGGTGCAGGTGTCTCACCTATGGTGCAGGTGTCTCACTCTGTGTCTCACCTATGGTGCAGGTGTCTCACTCTGTGTCTCACCTATGGTGCAGGTGTCTCACTCTGTGTCTCACTCTGTGTCTCACTCTGTGTCTCACCTATGGTGCAGGTGTCTCACTCTGTGTCTCACTCTGTGTCTCACTCTGTGTCTCACCTATGGTGCAGGTGTCTCACTCTGTGTCTCACTCTGTTTCTCACTCTGTGTCTCACCTATGGTGCAGGTGTCTCACCTATGGTGCAGGTGTCTCACTCTGTGTCTCACCTATGGTGCAGGTGTCCCACCTGTGTCTCACTCTGTGTCTCACCTATGGTGCAGGTGTCTCACCTATGGTGCAGGTGTCTCACTCTGTGTCTCACCTATGGTGCAGGTGTCCCACTCTGTGTCTCACCTATGGTGCAGGTGTCTCACCTATGGTGCAGGTGTCTCACTCTGTGTCTCACCTATGGTGCAGGTGTCTCACCTATGGTGCAGGTGTCTCACCTATGGTGCAGGTGTCTCACCTATGGTGCAGGTGTCTCACCTATGGTGCAGGTGTCTCACTCTGTGTCTCACCTATGGTGCAGGTGTCTCACCTATGGTGCAGGTGTCTCACTCTGTGTCTCACCTATGGTGCAGGTGTCTCACTCTGTGTCTCACCTATGGTGCAGGTGTCTCACCTATGGTGCAGGTGTCTCACCTATGGTGCAGGTGTCTCACCTATGGTGCAGGTGTCTCACTCTGTGTCTCACCTATGGTGCAGGTGTCTCACTCTGTGTCTCACCTATGGTGCAGGTGTCTCACCTATGGTGCAGGTGTCTCACTCTGTGTCTCACTCTGTCTCACCTATGGTGCAGGTGTCTCACCTATGGTGCAGGTGTCTCACTCTGTGTCTCACTCTGTGTCTCACCTATAGTGCAGGTGTCTCAGCTATGGTGCAGGTGTCTCACTCTGTGTCTCACCTATGGTGCAGGTGTCTCACCTATGGTGCAGGTGTCTCACTCTGTGTCTCACTATGTGTCTCACCTATGGTGCAGGTGTCTCACCTATGGTGCAGGTGTCTCACCTATGGTGCAGGTGTCTCACCTATGGTGCAGGTGTCTCACCTATGGTGCAGGTGTCTCACTCTGTGTCTCACCTATGGTGCAGGTGTCTCACCTATGGTGCAGGTGTCTCACTCTGTGTCTCACCTATGGTGCAGGTGTCTCACCTATGGTGCAGGTGTCTCACCTATGGTGCAGCGGTCTCACCTATGGTGCAGGTGTCTCACTCTGTGTCTCACCTATGGTGCAGGTGTCTCACCTATGGTGCAGGTGTCTCACCTATGGTGCAGGTGTCTCACTCTGTGTCTCACCTATGGTGCAGGTGTCTCACTCTGTGTCTCACCTATGGTGCAGGTGTCTCACTCTGTGTCTCACCTATGGTGCAGGTGTCTCACTCTGTCTCACCTATGGTGCAGGTGTCTCACTCTGTGTCTCACCTATGGTGCAGGTGTCTCACCTATGGTGCAGGTGTCTCACCTATGGTGCAGGTGTCTCACTCTGTGTCTCACTCTGTGTCTCACCTATGGTGCAGGTGTCTCACCTATGGTGCAGGTGTCTCACCTATGGTGCAGGTGTCTCACCTATGGTGCAGGTGTCTCACTCTGTGTCTCACCTATGGTGCAGGTGTCTCACCTATGGTGCAGGTGTCTCACTCTGTGTCTCACCTATGGTGCAGGTGTCTCACCTATGGTGCAGGTGTCTCACCTATGGTGCAGGTGTCTCACCTATGGTGCAGGTGTCTCACCTATGGTGCAGGTGTCTCACTCTGTGTCTCACCTATGGTGCAGGTGTCTCACCTATGGTGCAGGTGTCTCACCTATGGTGCAGGTGTCTCACCTATGGTGCAGGTGTCTCACCTATGGTGCAGGTGTCTCACCTATGGTGCAGGTGTCTCACCTATGGTGCAGGTGTCTCACCTATGGTGCAGGTGTCTCACCTATGGTGCAGGTGTCTCACTCTGTGTCTCACCTATGGTGCAGGTGTCTCACCTATGGTGCAGGTGTCTCACTCTGTGTCTCACCTATGGTGCAGGTGTCTCACCTATGGTGCAGGTGTCTCACCTATGGTGCAGGTGTCTCACTCTGTGTCTCACCTATGGTGCAGGTGTCTCACCTATGGTGCAGGTGTCTCAATCTGTGTCTCACCTATGGTGCAGGTGTCTCACCTATGGTGCAGGTGTCTCACCTATGGTGCAGGTGTCTCACCTATGGTGCAGGTGTCTCACCTATGGTGCAGGTGTCTCACTCTGTGTCTCACTCTGTGTCTCACCTATGGTGCAGGTGTCTCACCTATGGTGCAGGTGTCTCACCTATGGTGCAGGTGTCTCACCTATGGTGCAAGTGTCTCACCTATGGTGCAGGTGTCTCACCTATGGTGCAGGTGTCTCACCTATGGTGCAGGTGTCTCACTCTGTGTCTCACCTATGGTGCAGGTGTCTCACCTATGGTGCAGGTGTCTCACTCTGTGTCTCACCTATGGTGCAGGTGTCTCACCTATGGTGCAGGTGTCTCACCTATGGTGCAGGTGTCTCACTCTGTGTCTCACCTATGGTGCAGGTGTCTCACCTATGGTGCAGGTGTCTCACTCTGTGTCTCACCTATGGTGCAGGTGTCTCACCTATGGTGCAGGTGTCTCACCTATGGTGCAGGTGTCTCACCTATGGTGCAGGTGTCTCACCTATGGTGCAGGTGTCTCACTCTGTGTCTCACTCTGTGTCTCACCTATGGTGCAGGTGTCTCACCTATGGTGCAGGTGTCTCACCTATGGTGCAGGTGTCTCACCTATGGTGCAGGTGTCTCACCTATGGTGCAGGTGTCTCACCTATGGTGCAGGTGTCTCACCTATGGTGCAGGTGTCTCACCTATGGTGCAGGTGTCTCACTCTGTGTCTCACCTATGGTGCAGGTGTCTCACCTATGGTGCAGGTGTCTCACCTATGGTGCAGGTGTCTCACCTATGGTGCAGGTGTCTCCGCTCCAGCCCTCGTCGCAGGTGCACGCCCCGTGCCGGCAGGTGCCGTGGACGCCGCACGCCGGCGGGCACCCCCCGAGGCGGCACCCCGGCCCCCCCCAGCCCTCCTCACAGCGGCAGACGCCGGCCACGCAGGCGCCGTGCTCCCCGCACTCCTCGGCACACTCCTCTACGGCACAAGCAGAGAGAGGGGGGGGTGGGTGGCCGGCGCCACGCCCGGCCGCCTTTGTCTTCCCCGGTGGCGACGGTCAAGCCGCACGCCGCGCCGGGCGCTCGTTCGAGGCCGAGTCGACCTAGGGGAGGCCCGGGAGCGGCGCTGACGGTCGGCGGCGGTGTCGGTGGCCGTGAGCGGGAATCGAACTCGGGGCCCTGCCGGCTCCCCCGTGCGCGTCAACGCAGTTGGACACACGGGGCGTGTGTGTGTGTGTGTCTCAGCGTGTGTGTGTGTGTGTCTCAGCGTGTGTGTGTGTGTGTCTCAGCGTGTGTGTGTGTGTGTCTCAGCGTGTCCGTGTCTCACCACGTCTCACCACGTCTCACCACGTCTCACCACGTCTCACCGCTTGCCACCCCCGGTGTCAACTACGACTATTTGTTGCTGTAGTTGTACTGCACCGCGTATGGCCCCACTGCCGCTACGGAGTTCTCCTCTCTCTCTCTCTCCCTCTGGGTTTCAGAAGCGTTCCCTGGCCCCGTCGCTAGCGGCAGCTCGCACGCCAAGGGGCTCCTCGGCGTCGTCGACATTCACGGCGGCAGCCAAACGTTCTAAACGCGTCACGTTGGGGGGAAACGCGGAGGAGAAAAATCCACGCGAGCCTCCCCCCCCCCTCTCGTGACCACCCCTCCCGTGACCCCCCCGTGACCCCGCCCGTGACCCCCCCGTGACCTCCCCCCCCCCCCGCACGTTACCGGTCTCGCACTGGGCCCCCGTCCAGCCGGGCTCGCACTCGCACGCGCCGCTCTCGGCCTCGCTGGAGCCGTGGCCCGAGCAGAGGTGGGGGCAGGGGGGCCGTGGCAGCGAGCAGGAGGGGCCCCCCCAGCCGGCGTTGCAGCGGCACTCCCCCCGCACGCAGACCCCTCGGCCCCCGCACGCCGGCTCCATGCAGTCCACTGCGCACCCACGCACAGGCAGCCGTCTCACAGTGTCACCAAACATTCTCCACGCGTCTCGCAGAGTCTCACAGTGTCACCAAACATTCTCCACGAGTCTCACAGAGTCTCACAGTGTCACCAAACATTCTCCACGCGTCTCGCAGAGTCTCACAGTGTCACCAAACATTCTCCACGCGTCTCGCAGAGTCTCACAGTGTCACCAAACATTCTCCACGCGTCTCGCAGAGTCTCACAGTATCGCAAAACATTCTCCACGCGTCTCGCAGAGTCTCACAGTGTCACCAAACATTCTCCACGCGTCTCGCAGAGTCTCACAGTGTCACCAAACATTCTCCACGCGTCTCCCAGAGTCTCACAGTGTCACCAAACATTCTCCACGCGTCTCACAGAGTCTCACAGTGTCACCAAACATTCTCCACGCGTCTCGCAGAGTCTCACAGTGTCACCAAACATTATCCACGCGTCTCGCAGAGTCTCACAGTGTCACCAAACATTCTCCACGCGTCTCCCAGAGTCTCACAGTGTCACCAAACATTCTCCACGCGTCTCGCAGAGTCTCACAGTGTCACCAAACATTCTCCACGCGTCTCGCAGAGTCTCACAGTGTCACCAAACATTCTCCACGCGTCTCGCAGAGTCTCACAGTGTCACCAAACATTCTCCACGCGTCTCGCAGAGTCTCACAGTGTCACCAAACATTCTCCACGCGTCTCCCAGAGTCTCCCCGTGTCTCCCCGTGTCTCTCTCACGTCTCGCAGAGTCGCACAGTGTCACCAAACATTCTCCACGCGTCTCGCAGAGTCTCACAGTGTCACCAAACATTCTCCACGCGTCTCGCAGAGTCTCACAGTGTCACCAAACATTCTCCACGCGCCTCGCAGAGTCTCACAGTGTCACCAAACATTCTCCACGCGTCTCGCAGAGTCTCACAGTGTCACCAAACATTCTCCACGCGTCTCGCAGAGTCTCACAGTGTCACCAAACATTCTCCACGCGTCTCGCAGAGTCTCACAGTGTCACCAAACATTCTCCACGCGCCTCGCAGAGTCTCACAGTGTCACCAAACATTCTCCACGCGTCTCGCAGAGTCTCACAGTGTCACCAAACATTCTCCACGCGTCTCGCACAGTCTCACAGTGTCACCAAACATTCTCCACGAGTCTCACAGAGTCTCACAGTGTCACCAAACATTCTCCACGAGTCTCACAGAGTCTCACAGTGTCACCAAACATTCTCCACGCGTCTCGCAGAGTCTCACAGTGTCACCAAACATTCTCCACGAGTCTCACAGAGTCTCACAGTGTCACCAAACATTCTCCACGCGTCTCGCAGAGTCTCACAGTGTCACCAAACATTCTCCACGCGTCTCCCAGAGTCTCACAGTGTCACCAAACATTCTCCACGCGTCTCCCAGAGTCTCACAGTGTCACCAAACATTCTCCACGCGTCTCGCAGAGTCTCACAGTGTCACCAAACATTCTCCACGCGTCTCGCAGAGTCTCACAGTGTCAACAAACATTCTCCACGCGTCTCCCAGAGTCTCACAGTGTCACCAAACATTCTCCACGCGTCTCACAGAGTCTCACAGTGTCACCAAACATTCTCCACGCGTCTCGCAGAGTCTCACAGTGTCACCAAACATTCTCCACGCGTCTCCCAGAGTCTCACAGTGTCACCAAACATTCTCCACGCGTCTCCCAGAGTCTCACAGTGTCACCAAACATTCTCCACGCGTCTCGCAGAGTCTCACAGTGTCACCAAACATTCTACACGCGTCTCGCAGAGTCTCACAGTGTCACCAAACATTCTCCACGCGTCTCCCAGAGTCTCACAGTGTCACCAAACATTCTCCACGCGTCTCCCAGAGTCTCACAGTGTCACCAAACATTCTCCACGCGTCTCGCAGAGTCTCACAGTGTCACCAAACATTCTCCACGCGTCTCGCAGAGTCTCACAGTGTCACCAAACATTCTCCACGCGTCTCCCAGAGTCTCACAGTGTCACCAAACATTCTCCACGCGTCTCCCAGAGTCTCACAGTGTCACCAAACATTCTCCACGCGTCTCACAGAGTCTCACAGTGTCACCAAACATTCTCCACGCGTCTCCCAGAGTCTCACAGTGTCACCAAACATTCTCCACGCGTCTCCCAGAGTCTCACAGTGTCACCAAACATTCTCCACGCGTCTCCCAGAGTCTCACAGTGTCACCAAACATTCTCCACGCGTCTCGCAGAGTCTCACAGTGTCACCAAACATTCTCCACGCGTCTCGCAGAGTCTCACAGTGTCACCAAACATTCTCCACGCGTCTCGCAGAGTCTCACAGTGTCACCAAACATTCTCCACGCGTCTCGCAGAGTCTCACAGTGTCACCAAACATTCTCCACGCGTCTCCCAGAGTCTCACAGTGTCACCAAACATTCTCCACGCGTCTCCCAGAGTCTCACAGTGTCACCAAACATTCTCCACGCGTCTCGCAGAGTCTCACAGTGTCACCAAACATTCTCCACGCGTCTCGCAGAGTCTCACAGTGTCACCAAACATTCTCCACGCGTCTCGCAGAGTCTCACAGTGTCACCAAACATTCTCCACGCGTCTCGCAGAGTCTCACAGTGTCACCAAACATTCTCCACGCGTCTCGCAGAGTCTCACAGTGTCACCAAACATTCTCCACGCGTCTCGCAGAGTCTCACAGTGTCACCAAACATTCTCCACGCGTCTCCCAGAGTCTCACAGTGTCACCAAACATTCTCCACGCGTCTCCCAGAGTCTCACAGTGTCACCAAACATTCTCCACGCGTCTCGCAGAGTCTCACAGTGTCACCAAACATTCTCCACGCGTCTCGCAGAGTCTCACAGTGTCACCAAACATTCTCCACGCGTCTCGCAGAGTCTCACAGTGTCACCAAACATTCTCCACGCGTCTCGCAGAGTCTCACAGTGTCACCAAACATTCTCCACGCGTCTCCCAGAGTCTCACAGTGTCACCAAACATTCTCCACGCGTCTCGCAGAGTCTCACAGTGTCACCAAACATTCTACACGCGTCTGGCAGAGTCTCACAGTGTCACCAAACATTCTCCACGCGTCTCGCAGAGTCTCACAGTGTCACCAAACATTCTCCACGTGTCTCCCAGAGTCTCACAGTGTCACCAAACATTCTCCACGCGTCTCGCAGAGTCTCACAGTGTCACCAAACATTCTCCACGCGTCTCGCAGAGTCTCACAGTGTCACCAAACATTCTCCACGCGTCTCGCAGAGTCTCACAGTGTCACCAAACATTCTCCACGCGTCTCCCAGAGTCTCACAGTGTCACCAAACATTCTCCACGCGTCTCGCAGAGTCTCACAGTGTCACCAAACATTCTCCACGCGTCTCCCAGAGTCTCACAGTGTCACCAAACATTCTCCACGCGTCTCGCAGAGTCTCACAGTGTCACCAAACATTCTCCACGCGTCTCCCAGAGTGTCACAGTGTCACCAAACATTCTCCACGCGTCTCGCAGAGTCTCACAGTGTCACCAAACATTCTCCACGCGTCTCGCAGAGTCTCACAGTGTCACCAAACATTCTCCACGCGTCTCCCAGAGTCTCACAGTGTCACCAAACATTCTCCACGCGTCTCCCAGAGTCTCACAGTGTCACCAAACATTCTCCACGCGTCTCGCAGAGTCTCACAGTGTCACCAAACATTCTCCACGCGTCTCGCAGAGTCTCACAGTGTCACCAAACATTCTCCACGCGTCTCCCAGAGTCTCCCCGTGTCTCCCCGTGTCTCTCTCACGTCTCGCAGAGTCTCACAGTGTTACCAAACATTCTCCACGCGTCTCCCAGAGTCTCACAGTGTCACCAAACATTCTCCACGCGTCTCGCAGAGTCTCACAGTGTCACCAAACATTCTCCACGCGTCTCCCAGAGGCTCACAGTGTCACCAAACATTCCCCACGCGTCTCGCAGAGTCTCACAGTGTCACCAAACATTCTCCACGCGTCTCGCAGAGTCTCACAGTGTCACCAAACATTCTCCACGCGTCTCGCAGAGTCTCACAGTGTCACCAAACATTCTCCACGCGTCTCCCAGAGTCTCACAGTGTCACCAAACATTCTCCACGCGTCTCGCAGAGTCTCACGGTGTCACCAAACATTCTCCACGCGTCTCGCAGAGTCTCACGGTGTCACCAAACATTCTCCACGCGTCTCGCAGAGTCTCACAGTGTCACCAAACATTCTCCATGCGTCTCGCAGAGTCTCACAGTGTCACCAAACATTCTCCACGCGTCTCGCAGAGTCTCACAGTGTCACCAAACATTCTCCACACGTCTCGCAGAGTCTCACAGTGTCACCAAACATTCTCCACGCGTCTCCCAGAGTCTCACAGTGTCACCAAACATTCTCCACGCGTCTCCCAGAGTCTCACAGTGTCACCAAACATTCTCCACGCGTCTCACAGAGTCTCACAGTGTCACCAAACATTCTCCACGCGTCTCGCAGAGTCTCACAGTGTCACCAAACATTCTCCACGCGTCTCGCAGAGTCTCACAGTGTCACCAAACATTCTCCACGCGTCTCGCAGAGTCTCACAGTGTCACCAAACATTCTCCACGCGTCTCCCAGAGTCTCACAGTGTCACCAAACATTCTCCACGCGTCTCGCAGAGTCTCACAGTGTCACCAAACATTCTCCACGCGTCTCCCAGAGTCTCACAGTGTCACCAAACATTCTCCACGCGTCTCCCAGAGTCTCACAGTGTCACCAAACATTCTCCACGCGTCTCCCAGAGTCTCACAGTGTCACCAAACATTCTCCACGCGTTTCCCAGAGTCTCCCCGTGTCTCCCCGTGTCTCTCTCACGTCTCGCAGAGACTCACAGTGTCACCAAACATTCTCCAGGCGTCTCGCAGAGTCTCAAAGTGTCACCAAACATTCTCCACGCGTCTCCCAGAGTCTCACAGTGTCACCAAACATTCTCCACGCGTCTCGCAGAGTCTCACAGTGTCACCAAACATTCTCCACGCGTCTCCCAGAGTCTCACAGTGTCACCAAACATTCTCCACGCGTCTCCCAGAGTCTCCCCGTGTCTCCCCGTGTCTCTCTCACGTCTCGCAGAGACTCACAGTGTCACCAAACATTCTCCACGCGTCTCGCAGAGTCTCAAAGTGTCACCAAACATTCTCCACGCGTCTCCCAGAGTCTCACAGTGTCACCAAACATTCTCCACGCGTCTCCCAGAGTCTCACAGTGTCACCAAACATTCTCCACGCGTCTCACAGAGTCTCACAGTGTCACCAAACATTCTCCACGCGTCTCGCAGAGTCTCACAGTGTCACCAAACATTCTCCACGCGTCTCGCAGAGTCTCACAGTGTCACCAAACATTCTCCACGCGTCTCGCAGAGTCTCACAGTGTCACCAAACATTCTCCACGCGTCTCCCAGAGTCTCACAGTGTCACCAAACATTCTCCACGCGTCTCGCAGAGTCTCACAGTGTCACCAAACATTCTCCACGCGTCTCCCAGAGTCTCACAGTGTCACCAAACATTCTCCACGCGTCTCCCAGAGTCTCACAGTGTCACCAAACATTCTCCACGCGTCTCCCAGAGTCTCACAGTGTCACCAAACATTCTCCACGCGTTTCCCAGAGTCTCCCCGTGTCTCCCCGTGTCTCTCTCACGTCTCGCAGAGACTCACAGTGTCACCAAACATTCTCCAGGCGTCTCGCAGAGTCTCAAAGTGTCACCAAACATTCTCCACGCGTCTCCCAGAGTCTCACAGTGTCACCAAACATTCTCCACGCGTCTCGCAGAGTCTCACAGTGTCACCAAACATTCTCCACGCGTCTCCCAGAGTCTCACAGTGTCACCAAACATTCTCCACGCGTCTCGCAGAGTCTCACAGTGTCACCAAACATTCTCCAGGCGTCTCGCAGAGTCTCAAAGTGTCACCAAACATTCTCCACGCGTCTCCCAGAGTCTCACAGTGTCACCAAACATTCTCCACGCGTCTCGCAGAGTCTCACAGTGTCACCAAACATTCTCCACGCGTCTCCCAGAGTCTCACAGTGTCACCAAACATTCTCCACGCGTCTCCCAGAGTCTCCCCGTGTCTCCCCGTGTCTCTCTCACGTCTCGCAGAGACTCACAGTGTCACCAAACATTCTCCACGCGTCTCGCAGAGTCTCAAAGTGTCACCAAACATTCTCCACGCGTCTCCCAGAGTCTCACAGTGTCACCAAACATTCTCCACGTGTCTCCCAGAGTCTCACAGTGTCACCAAACATTCTCCACGCGTCTCCCAGAGTCTCACAGTGTCACCAAACATTCTCCACGCGTCTCGCAGAGTCTCACAGTGTAACCAAACATTCTCCACGCGTCTCCCAGAGTCTCACAGTGTCACCAAACATTCTCCACGCGTCTCGCAGAGTCTCACAGTGTCACCAAACATTCTCCAAGCGTCTCGCAGAGTCTCACAGTGTCACCAAACATTCTCCACGCGTCTCGCAGAGTCTCACAGTGTCACCAAACATTCTCCACGCGTCTCGCAGAGTCTCACAGTGTCACCAAACATTCTCCACGCGTCTCGCAGAGTCTCACAGTGTCACCAAACATTCTCCACGCGTCTCACAGAGTCTCACAGTGTCACCAAACATTCTCCACGCGTCTCCCAGAGTCTCACAGTGTCACCAAACATTCTCCACGCGTCTCGCAGAGTCTCACAGTGTCACCAAACATTCTTCACGCGTCTCCCAGAGTCTCACAGTGTCACCAAACATTCTCCACGCGTCTCCCAGAGTCTCACAGTGTCACCAAACATTCTCCACGCGTCTCCCAGAGTCTCACAGTGTCACCAAACATCCTCCACGCGTCTCCCAGAGTCTCCCCACGTCACCCCGTGTCTCTTCCACGTCACCCCGTGTCTCTCCCACGTCTCCCAGAGTCTCCCCGTGTCACCCCGTGTCTCTTCCACGTCACCCCGTGTCTCTCTCACGTCTCCCAGAGTCTCCCCACGTCACCCCGTGTCTCCCCCACGTCTCCCAGAGTCACCCCGTGTCTCTCCCACGTCTCCCAGAGTCTCCCCACGTCACCCCGTGTCTCTCCCACGTCTCCCAGAGTCTCCCCGTGTCACCCCGTGTCTCTCTCACGTCACCCCGTGTCTCTCCCACGTCTCCCAGAGTCTCCCCGTGTCACCCCGTGTCTCTCCCATGTCTCCCAGAGTCTCCCCGTGTCATCCCGTGTCTCTCTCACGTCTCCCAGAGTCTCACAGTGTCACCCCGTGTCTCTCTCACGTCTCCCAGAGTCTCCCCGTGTCACCCCGTGTCTCTCCCACGTCTCCCAGAGTCTCTCACACGTCTCACAAAGTCTCCCCGTGTCACCCCGTGTCTCTCTCATGTCTCCCAGAGTCTCCCCACGTCACCCCGTGTCTCTCTCATGTCTCCCAGAGTCTCCCAGAGTCACCCCGTGTCTCTCTCACGTCTCCCAGAGTCTCCCCACGTCACCCCGTGTCTCTCTCATGTCTCCCAGAGTCTCCCCACGTCACCCCGTGTCTCTCTCACGTCACCCCGTGTCTCTCCCACGTCTCCCAGAGTCTCCCCACGTCACCCCGTGTCTCTCTCATGTCTCCCAGAGTCTCCCCACGTCACCCCGTGTCTCTCTCACGTCACCCCGTGTCTCTCCCACGTCTCCCAGAGTCTCCCCACGTCACCCCGTGTCTCTCCCACGTCTCCCAGAGTCTCCCCGTGTCTCCTCGTGTCTCTCTCACGTCTCCCCACGTCTCCCCCAATGTCCCCGCGTCTCTTCCACGTCTCCCCGCGTCAGTCGTCAGTCTCCGCGTCTGCCCCCCCCCACCCCCCTCACCCCCACCCCCCCACCCCGGCACTACCCTCGGTGCAGCCGGGCCCCTTGAAGCCCCCGTGGCAGACGCACTCCCCCATGACGCAGGCCCCGTGGCCCCCGCAGGCCGGGTCCAGGCAGTGGGACGCGGGGACGTCGCACTCGGGCCCCTTCCAGCCGGTGTGGCAGCGGCACTCCCCCGCCGCGTACTCGCCATTGTTGCTGCACAGCTCGGGGCACGACACTGGGGGGGGGGGGGGGGGGGGGCGCAAGGGTCGGGTGGTGAGGGGCCAGGACGCGCAAAGACAAAGATCCCCCGTGTAGCCTGTAACAGACTGCAGGGGCAAGTGCTGTTAGCGAGCACCTATGAAGGCCGGCACGGCACACGAGGGGGTGGGTGGCCAGCACCACGCCCGGCCGCCTTTGTCTCCCCGGTGGCGATGTTTACTGCACACCGCACCAGGTACTCGTTTGAGGCTGAGTCGACTTAGGGGAGGCCCAGGACCGGTTCAGATAATCGTCACCGGTGTTTGCCGTGAGCGGGAATCGAACCCGGGTCGCCAGGTTCGTAGCGCAGCGTAGCGCTAACCGTATCGACACCCGCGTGGCGGTGGCGTTTCATTGGCCGACGGGGCGCAGGCTGACAGGAGCGATGTGATTGGCCGGCGTGGCCCGGCTTAATGCAAAAAGGATTTGATCGGGCCGTGGCCAGCGGAGCGACGCGATTGGTCGATGCCAACTCACCTTTACCGCAGTCGGAACCCATGAACCCCGGGAAACATCGGCAAGTCCCGGAGACGCACTCGCCGTTACCATGGCAACCCGCCAGGCAGCTATCCTGGGATTCTGGGCGGTGGAGGGGGAGGGGTACACAGAGACCCATAGACTCACACAGAGACCCATAGACTCACACAGAGACCCGTTTGACACACACAGAGACCCACAGACTCACACAGAGACCCATTGACTCACACAGACCCACAGACTCACACAGAGACCCATAGTCTCGCACAGAGACCCATAAACTCACACAGAGATACATAGACTCACACAGAGACCCAGAGACTCACACAGACCCACAGAGTCACACAGACCCACAGACTCACACAGAGACCCAGAGACTCACACAGAGACCCGTTTGACACACACAGAGACCCATGGACTCACACAGAGACCTACAGACTCACACAGAGACCCAGAGACTCACACAGAGACCCGTTTGACACACACAGAGACCCATGGACTCACACAGAGACCTACAGACTCACACAGAGCCCCACAGACTCACACAGAGACCCATAAACTCACACAGAGACCCGTAGACTCACACAGAGACAGCCACAGACTCACACAGAGACCCACAGACTCACACAGAGACCCGTAGACTCACACAGCGACACATAGACTCACACACGGATGGTGGGGGGGGGGGTGTGGTTTGGCGGTGGGGGTGTGGGGTTGGGGGGGGTGGGGGTCAAGGCGCCCCCCGCTCACCCACGGCGTTGGTGCTGAAGGACAGCAGCTGGCTGCTGTGGGCGTCGTTGTACAGAGCCAGGTGCCACGTGCCCCCCTCCAGGTACTCGATGAACCCCGCGTGCCTCCAGTCGGGGGCCCCCCTCGTCCCCCGGCCCCCCGCGCCCGCCGCGCTCCGCCGCGCCCGCTCGCCCCCCCGCACGTCGTCGGGTGGGGTGGGGGGCCCGGAGAGCCCCCCACCACCACCACCGCCGTCGTCGCCCCCTCCCAGCCGGTTCCCGTCCAGGAGCTTCACGAAGTCGTACTGGGGAAACAGAGACACATAGACTCACACAGAGACACATAGACTCACACAGAGACCCATAGACTCACACAGAGACACATAGACTCACACAGAGACACATAGACTCACACAGAGACACACAGACTCACACAGAGACACACAGACTCACACAGAGACACACAGACTCACACAGAGACACACAGACTCACACAGAGACACACAGACTCATACAGAGACACATAGACTCACACAGAGACACATAGACTCACACAGAGACCCATAGACTCACACAGAGACCCATAGACTCACACAGAGACCCATAGACTCACACAGAGACACATAGACTCACACAGAGACACATAGACTCACACAGAGACACATAGACTCACACAGAGACCCATAGACTCACACAGAGACCCATAGACTCACACAGAGACCCATAGACTCACACAGAGACCCATAGACTCACACAGAGACACATAGACTCACACAGAGACCCATAGACTCACACAGAGACCCATAGACTCACACAGAGACCCATAGACTCACACAGAGACCCAGAGACTCACACAGAGACACATAGACTCACACAGAGACCCATAGACTCACACATAGACCCCTAGACTCACACAGAGACCCATAGACTCACACAGAGACACATAGACTCACACAGAGACCCAGAGACTCACACAGAGACCCATAGACTCACACAGAGACACATAGACTCACACAGAGACACATAGACTCACACAGAGACACATAGACTCACACAGAGACCCACAGACTCACCACACAGAGACCCATAGACTCATCACACAGAGACCCATAGACTCATCACACAGAGACCCATAGACTCATCACACAGAGACCCATAGACTCATCACACAGAGACCCATAGACTCATCAGATAGAGACCCGTAGACTCACCAGAGACCCATAGACTCACCACACAAAGACCCATAGACTCATCACACAGAGACCCATAGACTCATCACACAGAGACCCATAGACTCGTCACACAGAGACCAAATGACTCATCACACAGAGACCCATAGACTCGTCACATAGAGACCCATAGACTCACCACACAAAGACCCGTAGACTAACACGGAGACCCACAGACTCACACAGAACCCATAGACTCACACAGAGACCCATAGACTCACACAGAGACCCATAGACTCACACAGACACCCATAGACTCACACAGAGACCCATAGACTCACATGGAGACCCATAGACTCATCACACAGAGACCCATAGACTCAGCACACAGAGACCCATAGACTCACCACACAGAGACCCATAGACTCATCACACAGAGACCCACAGTATCACCACACAGAGACCCGTAGACTCATCACACAGAGACCCATAGACTCATCACACAGAGACCCATAGACTCACCACACAGAGACCCATAGACTCATCACACAGAGACCCACAGACTCACCACACAGAGACCCATAGACTCATCACACAGAGACCCATAGACTCATCACACAGAGACCCATAGACTCGTCACACAGAGACCCATAGACTCATCACACAGTGACCCATAGACTCATCACACAGAGACCCGTAGACTCATCACACAGAGACCCATAGACTCATCACACAGTGACCCATAGACTCATCACACAGAGACCCGTAGACCCATCACACAGAGACCCACAGACTCATCACACAGAGACCCATAGACTCATCACACAGAGACCCATAGACTCATCACACAGAGACCCATAGACTCATCACACAGAGACCCATAGACTCATCACACAGAGACCCGTAGACTCATCACACAGAGACCCATAGACTCATCACACAGAGACCCGTAGACTCATCACACAGAGACCCATAGACTCATCACACAGAGACCCATAGACTCACTCACACACAGAGACCCATAGACTCCTCACACAGAGACCCACAGACTCATCACACAGAGACCCATAGACTCACCACACAGAGACCCATAGACTCATCATACAGAGACCCATAGACTCATCATACAGAGACCCATAGACTCATCACACAGAGACCCACAGACTCACCACACAGAGACCCGTAGACTCATCACACAGAGACCCATAGACTCATCACACAGAGACCCATAGACTCACTCACACACAGAGACCCATAGACTCATCACACAGAGACCCATAGACTCACCACACAGAGACCCATAGACTCATCACACAGAGACCCAAAGACTCATCACACAGAGACCCACAGACTCATCACACAGAGACCCACAGACTCACCACACAGAGACCCATAGACTCACTCACACACAGAGACCCGTAGACTCATCACACAGAGACCCATAGACTCACCACACAGAGACCCGTAGACCCATCACACAGAGACCCACAGACTCACCACACAGAGACCCGTAGACTCATCACACAGAGACCCATAGACTCATCACACAGAGACCCATAGACTCACTCACACACAGAGACCCATAGACTCATCATACAGAGACCCATAGACTCATCATACAGAGACCCATAGACTCATCACACAGAGACCCACAGACTCACCACACAGAGACCCGTAGACTCATCACACAGAGACCCATAGACTCATCACACAGAGACCCATAGACTCACTCACACACAGAGACCCATAGACTCACTCACACAGAGACCCATAGACTCACTCACACAGAGACCCATAGACTCACTCACACACAGAGACCCACAGACTCATCACACAGAGACCCATAAGGGTGGCTTCGGTGGCGACGGTTGCGGTGGCGGTTGCGGTGGTTGCGGTGGTTGCGGCGCCGGTTGCGGTGGTTGCGGTGGTTGCGGTGGTTGCGGCGAGCTATACCTGAGCGTGCGAGGGGGGCAGTCCGCGTCGCCCGTAGGCCGCCAGCAGGGCGCTGCGGCCCAGCGCCACGGAGAAGCCGACGTAGCGGGGGGCCGGCAGGAGCAGGCGGCAACGCCAGAAGTGAGCGGGGGGCACCTCCCCCCGCACCCGCTCCCCCACCTCCAGCGCGCCCCCCTCCACGCTCGCTGCGGGTCGGGGGTCGGGGGTCGGGGGTCGGGGGGGAATCGTCACCGGTGGTGGCCGTGAGCGGGAATCGAAGTCGCGAGGCCGGGTCCGTAGCGCGGCGTGGCGCTAACCGTAGCGCCACCGCTCACCCCGCTACAGAAGTGTGCGCGGGGTCACGTGCACGTCGTGTACAAAGACAAAGAGCCCCCCCCCCCACCCCTCGTGTAGCCTTAACAGACTGTTGGGGCAAGTGCTGTTAGCGAGCAGCAGCACGGCTCACAAGGGGGTGGGCGGCCAGCACCACGCCAACACAGACGCACAGACACACAGACACACACACACACACAGACACACAGACACACACACAGACACACACACACACAGACACACACACACACAGACACACACACACAGACACACACACAGACACACACACACACACAGACACACACACAGACACACACACACACACAGACACACACACAGACACACACACACACAGACACACACACACACAGACACACACACAGACACACACACAGACACACACACACACATACACAGACACACACACACAGACACACACACACAGACACACACACACAGACACACACACACACAGACACACACACAGACACACACACACATACACACACACAGACACACACACACACAGACACACACACAGTGACACGCACAGACACACAGACACACACACACAGACACACACACAGACACACACACAGTGACACACACAGACACACACATACACAGACACACACAGTGACACACACAGACACACAGACACACACAGTGACACCCACAGACACACAGACACACACACAGTGACACCCACAGACACACATACACACACACACAGTGACACCCACAGACACACAGACACACAGACACACACTTCACACAGTGACACCCACAGACACACAGACACACACAGACACACACAGACACACACACACAGTGACACCCACAGACACACAGACACACAGACACACACACACACAGACACACACACACACAGACACACACACACAGTGACACCCACAGACACACAGACACACACACAGACACACACACACAGTGACACCCACAGACACACAGACACACACACACAGACACACACACACAGACACACACATACACACACACACAGACACACACACAGTGACACCCACAGACACACAGACACACAGACACACACACACAGACACACACACAGTGACACCCACAGACGCACACTCACACAGACAGACAACAGCAACAACCGGCATTCGCCACTAATTGGCGGTGACGTCACCACGACGCTTGTGCCAGGCCATGTGCACCTTGAGGCCACGTGAAGTGTCGAACGCCCGCTGTCAGGAGGTCACGGGGCAGACCCAGGTGCCACGGGTCGACTGACTGAGATGACTGGCTGATGCACCACCTGTGCCCCCTACTGTGCCAACTCGCTGTGCTTTAGCCACCCAGAGCTCCGCTCGTTGTTGTGAGCGTCGCTCCTCCACCCTCCGTAGTTGTTGGAGGGCGATTACCTCCAACTGCCCAGTAGCGTCCTTCACGAGCCTCCTCTTCCACAGAGGCCGATCTTGACACCGCTGGTACCAGTCATCGGTACCAGCGCACGCACGTACGCACGTACGCAGGCACACGCACGCACATCACGCACACACACACGCACATCACCGTCACCTGTTCCGCGCGTGCGCGTGACGCCGTTCTCCCGACCGTAGGTGACGTTGGCCCCCACCTCCCGCCCCGCGCTGTCGCCCGGACCCCAGGGCCTCCCCGAGTTCCCGGCGGCCCCCTTGTAGAGGGGGTGGTGGGCGCGCCCGTCCGTGCCCATCACGTGGATCGCTGCGGCGGGAGAGAGAGGGGCGGCAGCGGCAGCGGCGGCGTTGGACGCGAAGAAAGTGCCGGCGGTCGCGGCCTCCCTAATACACGGAAGGACGAGCGCGTTCCAGACGGCCGCAGAGGCGGTCCGTGGCATCGGCGCCGCCGGCAAGCGCCGCCTCTGCGGCCGTCTGGAACGCGCTCTTCATTCCGTATATTAGGGAGGCCACTCTGGAGCATTTTCAAATCGTCGTCTGCACCAACCAACTCGTTTCATTTGGAACTGTGCCACCGATAAGCCACGGCTGGCTAGGTACGGTGGGAAAGAAGTTCTGCCATAATAGAGTGTTGTTTTTTGGGGGTTAGATCGCGTAAGTATATAAATGTGCGGTTCAAGCCCCCACCACCCGACACGGCCAACCAGTAAGGGGTTGACACGTGAACAGAACGTGGACAATTCGTTACTAGCGCAGCAATAGGGAGGGAGGGAGGGGAGGGAGGGAGGGAGGGAGGGAGGGGAGGGAGGGGAGGGAGGGAGGGAGGGAGGGAGGGAGGGAGGGAGGGAGGGAGGGAGGGAGGGAAGGGAGGGAGGGAGGGAGGGGAGGGGAGGGGAGGGAGGGGAGGGAGGGAGGGGAGGGAGGGGAGGGGAGGGTGGAAGGGAGGGGAGGGGGGAGGGAGGGGAGGGAGGGGAGGGGAGGGAGGGAGGGAGGGGAGGGGAGGGAGGGGAGGGGAGGGAGGTAGGGAGGGGAGGGAGGTAGGGAGGGGAGGGAGGGGAGGGTGGAAGGGAGGGAGGGGGGAGGGAAGGGAGGGGAGGGAGGGAGGGAGGGAGGGGAGGGAGGGAGGGGAGGGGAGGGTGGAAGGGAGGGAGGGGGGAGGGGAGGGAGGGGAGGGAGGGGAGGGGATAGAGGGCGCCTCAGCAGAGCAGCTGTAGACTTGAATCTCTCGGCCGCCTTTGTCTCCCCAGTGCTGACGTTTTACACACCGGGCCCACCACGTGATCAGTTAAAGCTGCGCTACGAACCCGTCAAGAGACCCGGCTTCGATTCCCGCTCACGGCCACCACCAACACCGGTGACGATTATCTGAACCGGTCCTGGGCGTCCCCTAGGGCGACTCGGCCTCAAATTAGTACCTGGTGCAGTGTGCAGTAAACATCGCTAGCACTGGGGGAGAGACAAAGGCGGCCGGGCGTGGTGCTGGCCACCCACCCCCTCGTGTGCCGTGCCGGCCTTCACAGGTGCTGCTCGCTAACAGCACTTGCCCCTACAGCCTGTTACAGGCTACACGGGGGGCCTTTGCCTTTTGTGTCTCTGCGTGAGGGAGGGAGCTCGTGTGGAACGTTTCACATGAAAACTGCAATCCAATAAGTGTGAGCTCAGCTGATTTCAAGTGCACACAAAGATCCCCCGTACAGCCTCAGCGGGCTGGTGGAGCAAGTGCCGTTGGCGAGAAGCAGTGCCTAGGTTAGGCCGGCACGGCACGCAAGGACGCGCTGCTTGGCCGTCTTTGTATCCCCCAGTTCTGATGTCTACACAACGCAGCGGGCACTATTTTTTTGAAGGCTGAGTTGACCTAGGGGAGAGCCAGGACCTGTTCAGATCTCTGATGTGCTGCTGCTGATGAATGGTGAGGCTGATGCAGCTGCTGATGACGCTGCTATTCCTAATGCTCCTGCTGCTGATGTTGCTACGACTGATGACACTGCTGATGATGATGTTGCTACTACTGATGACACTGCTGATGATGATGATGTTGCTACTACTGATGACACTGCTGATGAGGATGATGTTGCTACTACTGATGACGCTGCTGATGTTGATGATGTTGCTACTAGTGATGACACTGCTGATGATGATGATGTTGCTACTACTGATGACACTGCTGATGATGATGATGTTGCTACTACCGATGACACTGTTGCAGCCCGAACCTGCCGCTGTTGATCCGCGCCGTTATTTATTTATTTATGGGGAGCGGTGGCGCAGTGGTTGGTGCTACGCTGCCCTCACGAACCCGGCGGAGTCCCGAGTTCGATTAGCGATCACCCTCGACGGCCGTGCGGGCCCTTCCACCCCTTAAGGTCGACTCCATCTCAAATGAGCGCCTGGTGCGGTGTAGTAGAGAGACAAAGGCGGCCCTGAGCAGGCGCAGCGACTCGCCAACAGCGCTCGCCCCAGCAGCCTGCCAGAGGCTGCACGCGGCTGGGGGGCTTTGCCCGTGGTGGGCTGCTGATGATGAACCCTGCCATGTGATTCGCCGCAGTTGACGCTCGGAATGGGGCTGATCAGCCGATCCGCTGCAGCCTTCTTCACCTGGCACCGCCAACCATCACACTACCACCACCAACACCACCAACACACCACCACCACCACACCACCAACACACCACCACCACTACCACCACCAACACCACCAACACACCACCACCACACCACTACCACCACCACACCACCAACACCACCACCACCACCACACCACACGATCATACCATCACACCACCACCACACCACCACCACACCACCACCACGCCACCACCACGTGGCAGCCCTACCACGAGACAGCGAGTTGGCGTGTTAATTGGCAATAGATCGGCGATCGGTCTGGGGCACTCGACCGAGGACCGCTCGAGGCATCCGGCGGTGTGGTTGTTGTGTGGTGTGGTGTGGAGTGGTTGTTGTGCGGTGTGGTTGTTGTGTGGTGTGGTGTGGCGTGGTTGTTGTGTGGTGTGGTTGTTGTGTGGTGTGGTTGTTGTTTGGTTGGGGTTTGGCATGGCGTGGTTGTGCGGTGCGGTGTGGTTGTTGTGCGGTGCGGTGTGGTTGTGGTGCGGTGTGGTTGTTGTGCGGTGCGGGGGGCAAAAGGGCAGAGGCGGTGGTCACGGTGGTGACCTCGCTGACCCATAGACTCACACAGAGAGCCATAGACTCACACAGAGACCCATAGACTCACGCAGAGAGCCATAGACTCATCACACTGAGACCCATAGACCCACACAGAGAGCCATAGACTCACACAGAGACCCATAGAATCACACAGAGAGCCATAGACTCACACAGAGACCCATAGACTCAAACAGAGAGCCATAGACTCACACAGAGACCCATAGACTCACACAGAGAGCCATAGGCTCACACAGAGAGCCATAGGCTCACACAGACATCCATAGACTCACACAGAGACTAATAGACTCACACAGAGACACATAGACTCACACAGAGCCATAGACTCACACAGACATCCATAGACTCACACAGAGACCCATAGACTCGCACAGAAAAACCCATAGACTCATACAGAGACCCATAGACTCAATGACCCATAGCCTCACACAGAGAGCCATAGACGCACACAGACATCCATAGACTCACACAGAGACCCATAGACTCGCATTGACATCCATAGACTCACACAGAGACCCATAGACTCGCACAGAAACCCATAGACTCACACAGAGACTCATAGACTCACACAGAGACCGATAGACTCACACAGAGACCCATAGACTCACACAGAGAGCCATAGACTCACGCAGAGACCCATAGACTCACAGAGTCCCATAGACTCACATAGAGACCCATAGACTCACACAGAGACCCATAGACTCAGACAGAGACCCATAGACTCACACAGAGACCCATAGACTCACACAGAGACCCATAGACTCACACAGAGACCCATAGACTCACACAGAGACCCATAGACTCACACAGAGACCCATAGACTCACACAGAGACTCAGACTCACACAGAGACCCATAGACTCACACAGAGACCCATAGACTCACACAGAGACCCATAGACTCACACAGACATCCAAAGACTCACACAGACATCCATAGACTCGCAGAGACCCATAGACTCACACAGAGACCCATAGACTCACACACACATCCATAGACTCACACAGACATCCATAGACTCACACAGAGACCCATAGACTCACACAGAGACCCATAGACTCACACAGACATCCATAGACTCACACAGAGACCCATAGACTCACACAGAGACCCATAGACTCACACAGACATCCATAGACTCACACAGAGACCCATAGACTCACACAGAGACCCATAGACTCACACAGACATCCATAGACTCACACAGAGACCCATAGACTCACACAGAGATCCATAGACTCACACAGAGACCCATAGACTCACACAGAGCCTCATAGACTCACACAGAGACCCATAGCCTCACACAGAGACCCACAGACTCACACAGAGACCCATAGACTCGCACAGAATTGGACAGAGGAGGACAGGCGGGAGTAGGAGGAGGCGTTGAAGCAAGGGCTCAAGTGCTGGGTATTGATTGTTTTTGTCTGCTCTTAAAGAAGCCATCAGCTGAGTACACAGTTCTGGGCGGGGGGGGGGATTGAGCCCCCACCACACCACCCCTCCCCCTCCCCATCAATGTGACTTTGACCAAAGATGCTTTTATCGGTTCGTCTGGAAGAGACCGGGGAGGCTCTGTGGCGGTGAGCGTGGTGCGTGTGTTGTGTGGTGTGTGTGTGGTGTGTGTGTGTGTGGTGTGTGTGGTGTGTGTGTGGCGTGTGTGGTGTTCGTGGTGTGTGTGGTGTGTGTGGTGTGTGTGGTGTGTGTGGTGTGGTGTGCGTGGTGTGTGGTGTGCGTGGTGTGGTGTGAGCGTGTGTGTATGGTGTGTGTGGTGTGTGTGGTGTGTGCGTGGTGTGTGTGGTGTGTGTGTGGTGTGTGTGTGGCGTGTGTGTGGTGTGTGTGGTGTGTGTGTGGCGTGTGTGGTGTGCGTGGTGTGTGTGGTGTGTGGTGTGTGTGGTGTGTGTGGTGTGTGTGGTGTGGTGTGCGTGGTGTGTGGTGTGGTGTGAGCGTGTGTGTATGGGGTGTGTGGTGTGGTGTGTGTGTGGGTGGGTGTAGTAGTGGTGTGTGTGTGGTGTGTGTGGTATGTGTGGTGTGGTGTGTGTGGTGTGTGTGGTGTGTGTGGTGTGTGTGGTGTGGTGTGGTGTGTGTGGTGTCTGTGGTGTGTGTGGTGTGTGTGGTGTGTGTGGTGTGGTGTGTGTGGTGTCTGTGGTGTGTGTGGTGTGTGTGGTGTGAGCGTGTATGGTGTGTGTGGTGTGTGTGGTGTGGTGTGTGTGGTGTGAGCGTGGTGTGGTGTGTGAAGTGTGAGTGTGTGTGTAGTTTGTGTGTGGTGTGCATGTGCGTGGGGAGTGGTGTGGTGTGTGTGTGGTGTGTGTGGTGTGGTGTGTGTGGTGTGGTGTGCGTGGTGTGCGTGGTGTGTGTGTGTGGTGTGGTGTGCGTGTGCGTGGGGAGTGGTAGTGTAGCGGGTCAGCGCTGCTCTGCGAACCCGGCGACCCGAGTTCGATTCCCGCTCACGGCCAACATCAGTGATGATTATCTGAACACAAAACAAAGACAAAGATCCCCCGTATAGCCTTTAACAGACTGTTGGGGCAAGTGCTGTTAGCGAGCGCCTATGAAGGCCGGAACAACACACGAGGGGGTGGGTGGCCAGCACCACGCCCGGCCGGCCGCCTTTGTCTCCCCAGTGGCGATGTTTACTACACACCGCACCAGGTACTCATTTGAGGCTGAGTCGACCTAGGGGAGGAGGCCCAGGACCGGTTCAGATAATCGTCACCGGTGGTGTTGGCCCTGAACGGGAATCGAACTCGGGTCGCCGGTTGCGTCACGTGGCGTAGCGTTATCCGCTACGCCACCGCTCCCCGCATACACACACACACGCACGTGCGTACACACACACCCACACACTCGCACATGGATGGACACACCATCCCCAAAGGCTCCATGTCCCTAGCAATGCTCCAATGCCCCAGGCGTGCCCAATGCCCCCCCCCCAAAAAAAACTCTACAGCCATACAATCAAAGTGTTAATACCAAATGCCTCAATGCCCCCAAACTCCATAGCCCCACAGCCAAAGTCCCAATATCAAATGCCCCCAGCCATGAACCAATGCCCCAATGCCCCCAAAGTCTATACAACTACAACCAAAGTCCCAAAACCAAATGGCCCCAGCCATGCTGAATGCCCCAATTACTCCATACCCCCACAGCAAAAATCCCAATACCAAATCCCCCCAGCCATGCCCCATGCCCCCATGCCCCAATGCCCTCAAACTCCATACCCCCACAGCCAAAATCCCAATACCAAATCTCCCCAGCCATGCCCCATGCCCCCATGCCCCAATGCCCTCAAACTCCATACCCCCACAGCCAAAATCTCAATACCAAATCCCCCCAGCCATGCCCCATGCCCTAAGGCCTCCAGACTCTATACCGCTATAGCCAAAGCCCCAATACCAAATGCCCCCAGCCATGCCCCATGCCCCCATGCCCTAAGGCCTCCAGACTCTATACCGCTAAAGACAAAGCCCCAATACCAAATCCCCCCAGCCATGCCCCCCAGCCATGCACCAATGCCCTCAAACTCCATATCCCCACAGCCAAAGCCCCAATACCAAATGCCCCACCAGCCATGAGCCAATGCTCCAATGCGCCCCCCAAATCTAGACAACCAAAACCCCAATACCAAACGGCCCCCCCGGGCCATTGCCCCAATGCCCACCCCCAAACTCGGCGCAGCCGCAGCCACTCACCGACGAAGTACGCGAGCAGGGCGGCGAGCAGCGCGGCGAGCGCCATGGCGCAGAGAGCGGCGCACCTCCACGAGCAGCGGGCTCGCTCCGGCTTGCGGAACGAAAACGCCGCCCGCGGCAACAACGGCGGCGGCGGCGGCGGCGGGGCGCCGGGATGGGGGGGCGGCGGAGGAGGGGGGGGCGGCGGAGGCGGGGGCCCCCCGCGTGCACCGCGAGCGGCGCGGGAGCGCAGGGCGGAGGGCGAGGACGGCGGCGGGGGCTGGCGGGGGGCGGCCGAGGCGGCGAAGGCAGCGCCGGCGGTGAGGCGCGGGAAGGGGACGACGCCGCGGCTCAGGCGGGAGTCCAAGCCGAAGGCCAGGCGCGGGGCCGCGGGGGCCGCGGGGGAAGAGGAGGCCAAAGGACCGGGCTTGAAGGCCGGGTGCCTGCGCGAGGAGGGGAGCGGGGGGGGGGGGGGGGGGAGAGCGTCACCTTCAATGTGCAAGCTGATGATGATGACGCCGCTGCTGATGATGATACTGCTGATGATGATTCTGCTGATGCTGACTATGACGCTGCTGATGATGGCTATGACGCTGACGCTGCTGATGATGGCTATGACGCTGACGCTGCTGATGATGGCTATGACACTGACGCTGCTGATGATGGCTATGACGCTGACGCTGCTGATGATGGCTCTGACGCTGACGCTGCTGACGCTGACGCTGCTGACGCTGACGCTGCTGACGCTGCTGAGGATGACGCCGCTGATGCCGATGATGACGGTGACTCTGCCACGTACCTGCCACCTTCCATCGCCGGGTCCACGCAGCAGGGCGTCCAATTCCGGTGGTGGTGGTGGGCGCCGTGGGGGGTCAGGGGCGTGGGGGGTCCGCCCTGCTCCCTGCCCCCCGTTCCTCCCCCACCGCCCCCCCGCCGCGCGGGGACCACGGGCGAGGGGGTGCGGAGTCTCCCGCCCCCCGCTGCGTGCTGGCGGTGTGGGGGGCGGTGGTGCGGGGTGGAGGAGGAGGGGGAGGAGGGGGGGGAGGCGGCGGCGTCGTCGGAGTGACCCCCGCTCCGAGTGGGGGGCCCGTAGCCCTGAACGTCGGGGTGCAGGAAGAGGCCCCGAGGGATGAACACAGAGCTGTGATCTAAAGAGGGAGCGGGGAGGGAGCGGGGCAGGGAGGGAGGGCGCGGGTTGGCTCGCCGATGCCTCCGTCGGGTGCCGGAGGGTTTCACGACACAAATTTTTTTTGTTTCTTCTCCGGAATCTTCGCGTCGGTTGCCCGGCCCGGAGGAAGCCGGCCGCGAATTCGCCGACGACGTTAAAAACGACAAGAGAGAGAGAGAGCTTCGCGGCTCATCGGGTTCCTCCCTGGATGCAAATAAAAATTCTGACTCGGTTCCTTGCATTCGACCAGAAGCACACGGCAGAGGAGCAGCCCCCGCAATCCCCCACGCCCGTGCCACTGCTGGCGGAAGAGCGGCCTCCAGCAGAAGCCCTCCACTAGAGGCTTCTAGCGGAGGCCTGCGCTAGAGGTCTCTAGTAGAGGCCTGCACTAGAGGTATCTAGTAGAGGCCTATGCTAGAGGCCTGCAGCAGAAGCCCTCCGCTAGAGGCCTCCGCTAGAGGTCTCTAGAGGTCTCTAGCGGAGGCCTGCGCTAGAGGTCACTAGTAGAGGCCTATGCTAGAGGCCTCCAGCAGAAGCCCTCCGCTAGAGGCCTGCGCTAGAGGTCTCTAGTAGAGGCCTGCGCTAGAGGTCTCTAGTAGAGGCCTGCGCTAGAGGTCTCTAGTAGAGGCCTGCGCTAGAGGTCTCTAGTAGAGGCCTCCAGCAGAAGCCCTCCGCTAGAGGCCTGCGCTAGAGGCCTCTAGTAGAGGCCTGCACTAGAGGTCTCTAGTAGAGGCCTGCGTTAGAGGTCTCTAGTAGAGACCTGCGCTAGAGGTCTCTAGTAGAGGCCTGCGGTAGAGACCTCTAGTAGAGGCCTGCGCTAGAGGTCTCTAGTAGAGGCCTGCGCTAGAGGTCTCTAGTAGAGGCCTGCGCTAGAGGTCTCTAGTAGAGGCCTGCGCTAGAGGTCTCTAGTAGAGGCCTCCAGCAGAAGCCCTCCGCTAGAGGCCTGCGCTAGAGGTCTCTAGTAGAGGCCTACACTAGAGGTCTCTAGTAGAGGCCTCCAGCAGAAGCCCTCCGCTAGAGGCCTGCGCTAGAGGCCTCTAGTAGAGGCCTGCACTAGAGGTCTCTAGTAGAGGCCTGCGTTAGAGGTCTCTAGTAGAGACCTGCGCTAGAGGTCTCTAGTAGAGGCCTGCGGTAGAGACCTCTAGTAGAGGCCTGCGCTAGAGGTCTCTAGTAGAGGCCTGCGCTAGAGGTCTCTAGTAGAGGCCTGCGCTAGAGGCCTCTAGTAGAGGCCTGCACTAGAGGTCTCTAGTAGAGGCCTGCGCTAGAGGTCTCCAGTAGAGGCCTGTGCTAGAGGTCTCTAGTAGAGGCCTGCGCTAGAGGTCTCCACCAGAGGCCTCTGCTAGAGGCCTCCGCTAGAGGTCTCTAGTAGAGGCCTGCGCTAGAGGTATCTAGTAGAGGCCTGCGCTAGAGGCCTCTAGTAGAGGCCTGCACTAGAGGTCTCTAGTAGAGGCCTGTGCTAGAGGTCTCTAGTAGAGGCCTGCGCTAGAGGTCTCTAGTAGAGGCCTGCACTAGAGGTCTCTAGTAGAGGCCTGTGCTAGAGGTCTCTAGTAGAGGCCTGCGCTAGAGGTCTCTAGTAGAGGCCTGCGCTAGAGGTCTCTAGTAGAGGCCTGCGCTAGAGGCCTCTAGTAGAGGCCTGCACTAGAGGTCTCTAGTAGAGGCCTGCACTAGAGGTCTCTAGTAGAGGCCTGCACTAGAGGTATCTAGTAGAGGCCTGCGCTAGAGGTCTCTAGTAGAGGCCTGCACTAGAGGTCTCTAGTAGAGGCCTGCGCTAGAGGCCACTAGCGGAGGCCTGCGCTAGAGGTCTCTAGCAGAGGCCTGCGCTAGAAGTCTCTAGTAGAGGCCTGCGCTAGGGGCCTCTAGTAGAGGCCTGCACTAGAGGCCTCCGCTAGAGGCCTCCACTAGAGGCCTCTAGTAGAGGCCTGCACTAGAGGCCTCTGGTAGAGGCCTCTAGTAGAGGCCTCCACTAGAGGCCTCCACTAGAGGCCTGCGCTCGAGGGTTTCGTACCCCCACTTTACCCCACCACACCATAACGCGACCTGGCGATCACGAGAGGGAGGGAGATGAGAGGGAGATGAGAGAAATGGGAGGAAGATGAGAGAGATGGGAGGGAGGGACGGAGATGGGAAGGAGATGAGAGGGAGGGAGATGGGAAGGAGATGAGAGAGATGGGAGGGAGGGGACGAGATGGAGGGAGATGAGAGGGAGATGAGAGAGATGGGAGGGAGATGAGAGAGATGGGAGGGAGGGACGGAGATGGGAAGGAGATGAGAGGGAGGGAGATGGGAGGGAGGGAGGGAGATGGGAGGGAGGGGACAAGATGGGAGGGAGAGAGGGCGGAAGAGGGGTATGAAGGTCGGACATCAAAGGCAGAAGTCAGAGAGCGATTATATGAATCAAGTGACTGGGGATTGAATGATCGGTGATAAGAAGGGATTATCATCTTTACTCATACACACAAAAACGAAGATCCCCCATGTAGCCTCAACAGACTGTCGGGGCAAGTGCTGTTAGCGAGCACCTATGAAGGCCGGTACGCGAGGGGGTGGGTGGCCAGCACCACGCCCGACCGCCTTTGTCTCCCTAGTCGCGATGTTTACAAACCGCACCAGGTACTCATTTGAGGCTGAGTCGACCTAGGGGAGGCCCAGGACCGGTTCAGATAATCGGCACCCGTGTTGGCCGTGAGCGGGAATCGAACTCGGGTCGCCGGGTTCGTAGCGCTAACCGCTGCACCACCGCTCCCCACACGCACACACAGACACACAACAAGGGAGGGCCGAGAAGACCTGAAGCTTCTTGCGGAGTGACAGACCAGGTAACTTCCACACAGCGTGTGAGATCTCTGATGGTAAGGCCCCACCTCTTAGTGGCAAGCTCCAGGTTCAGCAGCAGCGCCTCCAACTCCTCCTCTGAGTGAGCAGCAATTACCAGATCATCGGCATACATAACGTGGTTGAGCAATAGGGATTCATCCCTTGACCGCACCCGGGCATCGATCAGCCTCCCATTGTATCTTTATCAGATGGAAATTCCTTCGGTACAGCGATGGAAGGCTTCACGAACCACGTGGTCGAAATATATGTTAAATAATGTGGGAGCCAAAGGACATCCCCTTAACTGCTCTAGAGGAGTTGTACACCCCTATAGCTGCCACTGCTATTCAGTGGCCTAAAATAAAATGTTTAGCTCCGGATGACCGCTGCAAAGTATGATCTTGCGTTTTGATTTAGTGTGCTGATCTTTAAAGGTGCATTGAAAATTTTTGATACTCCGACTGATGCTCCTGCTGTTGTGGAGTGACTCATGCATCCAGCTATGGCTGCAGGGTTTGGTGGTACATGTTGTTTATGTCGTTAATTGTGAAAATTCGGTCACAGTTCCTATGCTCACTGTTACATTGCTTTTATGGCTTTATTTTGGTGATTTCGAAAAGTTTTTTTGGTTTGGCCATGTTTGTTTGTTGTAGAACGGAGTTAGACTGATGGATTTAATCTCAGTTGTCTTGTGGTTGTTGTTGTTTGACTTGCATCCCACTGGGATTTTTGCACACGGCGTTGGTGTACGGTGCTTTTTCTGGAAGATTTTGCTGTTTTTTCCTGGATTTTCTGTTTGCACAAAGTCACACATAGTCACTTTAAGATGTTTTCTTGTTCATGTTTTTTGTTTGTTGCGGTTGCTCCCGATTCAAGAGCCGAATGGCTCACAGGGCTATACCAAATAAATGAAACTGAAAACTGAAACTGTCGCACCCCAAGGTGTACAGGGAATTTCTCTGACTCCCGGCCACGTAGTTTTACCCGGGCCCACTCACCATCATGAAGGTCCTTAATGATCATGAGCAGCGGGTCAGGGACTCCGAAAGCACGAAGAACAGCCCAAAGCCCAGGCCTACTGATGGTATCATAGGCCTTGACCAGGTCAATAAAGCAGAGATGTAGGTCTTGTTGGAATTCCCTACACCTCTGCTGTAGCAGACGGACAGAACATATGGCATCTGTGCAGGACCGCCCTTTCCTGAAACCGCATTGGGGCTCCGCAAGCCTCTCCTCAGCGTGCCTGGCAAGGCGATGTTGAATAATCCTTGCCAGGACCTTTCCCGGCACACTGAGGAGTGAAATGCCCCCGTCGTTGTTACAGTCTGTGCGGTCCCCCTCCTCAAAGAGGGGGACCACCAGGGCATCCTTCCAATCCTGCGGAACCCGTCCAGTGGTCCAGACTGTTGTTATGATGTCACGTAGGGCAGCCTGCGCACACAGAGACACTCACTCGCACACTGCTTCTCACCGATCTCCGCGTCGTACACGGCCCCGCCCGGGAATGTGGAATTGCGAGCCTCGGGGTCCGAGTCGGAGTCCGTGCAGCCCCCCCCAACTCCGCCGGCCCCTCCCCCCGGCCCCCCACGGCCCCTCCCCCTGCTCCTTTCCGGCTGGGTCGCGCACTCGGGACTCGAGGAGGGAGACGAGGAGGAACCTAGCCTGGCACCTTGGGGCACAGTGGGGAGACACGGAGACAGGGAGACATGGAGACACGGAGACACGGAGACATGCTCGTGTGGAGACAGGGGGACACGGGGACACGGAGACATGGGGACACGGGGACAGGGGGACACGGAGCCACGCTCGTGTGGAGACACGGGGACACGGGGACACGCTCGTGTGGAGACACGGGGACACGCTCGTGTGGAGACACGGAGACACGCTCGTGTGGAGACGTGGAGACACGGGGACACGGAGACAGGGGGACACGGGGACATAGGGGGGTCAAATGAGTACCCGGTGCGGTGTGTAGTAAACATCGCCCCTGGGGAGACAAATGCGGCCGGGCGTGGTGCTGGCCACCCACCCACAGTGCCACGGCCTTCATAGTTTGCTGTGACTCTCTAACAGCACTTGCCCCGACGGCCCTGTTGAAGCCTACACGGGGGATCTTTGTCTTTGTGTGCACATAGTCTGGCAACAAAAAAAGCCTCCACGTGACTCTCGTGTCTCGATGTCTCCAGGTCAAAAATAAATCAACAAAAAGGTCCCCCGTGTAGCCTGCAACAGACTGTAGGGGCAAGTGCTGTCAGCGAGCAGCAGCACCTGTGAAGGCCGGCACGGCACACGAGGGGGTTGGTGGCCAGCACCCACGCCCGGCCGCCTTTGTCTCCCCCAGTGGCGATGTTTACTGCGATTAATCTGAACCGGCACCGGTTCCACTGTAGGGTTTGTTGGTGGTGTCCGCGAGCGGGAATCGAACCCCGGGGACTCTGCCGGGTCCGCAGCGGTTAGCGCAGCGCGCTAACCGCTGCGCCACCGCTCCCCCACCTCCCCTGACACAGGCGCACGCAGCAGACAGCCTCGCTTCCCCAGAGCGGTCCCCTGCATTGCCAGCGATTGCTTGAGTCTTAATTACAGCGCACAAGTTACTGGCGTCTTAATTGCCTCTTAATCCACGTGATTAATTATTCAGATGAGGACGCGTAGGGAGGTGGCGGGGTCTGGGCGAGGGAACGGATTAATCAGGATGGTGACATCGTTACCGAATTCACCATCATCATCATCACCGTCATCATCATCATCATCACCGCCACCACCGTCTTCACTATCATCACCACCACCATCATCATCATTATCGCCACCACTACCATCACACGGTAGGCAACAACCACACCGCCACTCATCCACTCACTCATCTCGCCACTTACTCATCTAGCCACTCCCCCACTCACTCACTCACTCACCCACACACTCACCTACCCACTAAGCTACTCACCCACTCAATCAACCACTCACTCACCCACACACTCACCTACCCACTAAGCTACTCACCCACTCAACCACTCACTCACTCACCCACACACTCACCTACCCACTAAGCTACTCACCCACTCAATTAACCACTCACCCACACACTCACCTACCCACTAAGCTACTCATCCACTCAATTAACCACTCACTCACCCACACACTCACCTACCCACTAAGCTACTCACCCACTCAATCAACCACTCAACCACCCACCCAACTCAATCAATCACACATCAGCCCACCTCCGTCTCTAGCCCATTGAGACCTACTCACTCAGTTATTCACCCACCTACCGACTCACCCACTCACTCAATAACTCACCCACTCAATCACTCACTCACCCACTCAATCACACATCAGCGCACCTCCGTCTCTAGCCCATTGAGACCTACTCACCCAGTTATTCACCCACCTACCGACTCACCCACTCACTCACTCAATAGCTCACCCACTCAATCACTCACTCACCCACTCAATCAATCACACATCAGCGCACCTCCGTCTCTAGCCCATGCTACGCACCCACCACACTGCAGGTCACCTCACTGCTCTCTCTGCTTCTTCCCTCGTCGCTGCTCCACTCTGGAATCCCCTTATCCCATTACCACCACCACCAATACTCCACCATTCACCACTAAGTGACGGTGACATCACCACGTCGCCTGTGCCAGGCTAGGTGCACTTTGAGGCCACGTGAAGTGTCGAAGGCTCACTGCTGACAGGAGGTCTCGGGACAGACCCAGCAGGTGCCACGGGTTGACCGACTGAGACGAGTGGCCGATGCACCACCACCTGTGCCCCCTACTGTGCCAACTTTCTGTATTTTAGCCGCCCGGCGCTCCGCTCGTTGTTGTGAGCGTCGCTCCTCGGCCCTCCGTTGTTGTTGGAGGGCGACTGCCTCCAACTGCCCAGTAGCGTCCTTCACGAGCCTCCTCCACAGAGGCCGATCTTGACACCGCTGGTACCGGTCATCGGCAAGTCCACTCAGCTCCACGTCCTCCTGTACCACATCACTCCATCTCCTCTCTAGCCCGTGCCGCGCCCGTTTAGCCCCCTCTGTGCGGCCAAACAGAAGCTGATTGAGCATGCGGTGACTGGGCATGCGAGCTACATGACCCATCACCATCACCACCATCATCTCCCTTACCCCAAGCTCTCACAACAACAACAGCAAGCCTCACTCGCATGAGCAAACCGTCAGCCCCGCGACCCACTGCGATAACAGTCCCGCGTTTGGAGCGTCAAAACATCATCACGGGGGGGGGGGGAGACAAAGACGGCCTTGGCGTGGCGCCGGCAACAACAACAAAACCACCACCACCACCACCACAACAAAACCACAACATTGTTCCCCTCCGTAGGTTCCGCGCGCCGGCATTCACAAGCGCGACTCGCTAACAGCACTTTCCCCGACAGGCTGTGTGGACTACACTAGGGGAGGTGGAACCTTTGGCTTTGTATCTCATAACCCCCCCTCCTACCCCCCCCCCGTCCCTCTCCCCAACTCCTATCGCTCCATCTCCCCCCCGCCCCACACACGAGTAACTCTCCAACCCACCACCGCCCTACCAAACCCCATTCTCTCTCCGCCTCTCCTATAACTCCTCCCGCCCCGTCCACTCTGCCCCGTGCTCCACTCTTTCTCTCTCTCTCACACTCTTTCCCCTCCTTTATTATCTCCATACCTCTGTTCAACTCCCCGTTGCCTCTATTTTGTTTACGATCAGAGGAAACAAGAAGATGCTCGGTGTAGTCGGCACTTTGCTCCATTCATCATTTCGTTTTTTTGCTTTGCTTTATGTAACCCCCCCCCCCCCCCTTTTTAAATGAAAGACCCAACAAAATATTGTTTTTCTTCTTTTTTCTGCTCTCCTTACCCCTTCCCTCTCTCTCTACCCCCCTCTCTGCCCCCCCCCTCTCTACCCCCCTCTCTACCCCCCCCTCTCTCTCTACCCCCTCTCTACCCCCTCTCTCTCTCTACCCCCCTCTCTGCCCCCTCCTCTCTCTCTCTCTACCCCCTCTCTGCCCCCCCCTCTCTCTCTGTCCCCTCTCTTCCTACTCCATTTCGCTCTCTCTACCCCCCTCCCTCTCTCTACTCTATGTCTATGTTCCCCCTGTATTCTATGGCTTTTTTTCAACTACGACAAGTGCTGCATCTGTACCCAGCCCTCCTCCGACGGGTAGCTCATATCTGCATGCAGAGCTCTCTTATCCCTCTCCCTTCCTCTCCCTCCAATCTCTGTCGCTCCTCTCTCCTCCGCTGAACTCTCCCTTCACTCTCTCCGTCCCCTCCATCTCGCATCCCCCTCTCGTCACTCTCCTTTATTATCTCTCTCCCTCTCCTCTGTGGGCCTCTGTGTGAGTCAATGGGTCTCTGTGTGAGTCTATGGGTCTCTGTGTGAGTCTATGGGTCTCTGTGTGAGTCTATGGGTCTCCGTGTGAGTCTATGGGTCTCTGTGTGAGTCTATGGGTCTCTGTGTGAGTCTATGGGTCTCCGTGTGAGTCTATGGGTCTCTGTCCGAGTCTATGGGTCTCTGTGTGAGTCTATGGGTCTCTGTGTGGGTCTATGGGTCTCTGTGTGAGTCTATGGGTCTCTGTGTGAGTCAGTGGGTCTCTGTGTGAGTCCATGTGTCTATGTGTGGGTCTATGGGTCTCTGTCCGAGTCTATGGGCCTCTGTGCGAGTCTATGGATCTCTGTATGAGTCTATGGGTCTCTGTGTGAGTCTATGAGTCTCTGTGCGAGTCTATGGGTCTCTGTGTGAGTCTATGGGTCTCTTAGTCGCCGGATCAGTGTGATGAGTCTATGGGTCTCTGTGCGAGCCTATGGGTCTCTGTGCGAGTCTATGGGTCTCTGTGTGGGTCTATGGGTCTCTGTGCGGGTCAATGGGTCTCTGTGTGAGTCTATGGGTCTCTGTGCGAGTCTATGGGTCTCTGTGCGAGTCTATGGGTCTCTGTGTGGGTCTATGGGTCTCTGTGCGAGTCTATGGGTCTCTGTGTGGGTCTATGGGTCTCTGTGTGAGTCTATGGGTCTCCGTGTGAGTCTATGGGTCTCTGTGTGAGTCTATGGGTCTCCGTGTGAGTCTATGGGTCTCTGTCCGAGTCTATGGGTCTCTGTGTGAGTCTATGGGTCTCTGTGTGGGTCTATGGGTCTCTGTGTGAGTCTATGGGACTCTGTGTGAGTCTGGGTCTCTGTGTGAGTCTATGGGTCTCTGTGTGAGTCTATGGGTCTCTGTGCGAGTCTATGGGTCTCTGTGCGAGTCTATGGGTCTCTGTGTGGGTCTATGGGTCTCTGTGTGAGTCTATGGGTCTCTGTGTGAGTCAGTGGGTCTCTGTGTGAGTCCATGTGTCTATGTGTGGGTCTATGGGTCTCTGTCCGAGTCTATGGGCCTCTGTGCGAGTCTATGGATCTCTGTATGAGTCTATGGGTCTCTGTGTGAGTCTATGAGTCTCTGTGCGAGTCTATGGGTCTCTGTGTGAGTCTATGGGTCTCTTAGTCGCCGGATCAGTGTGATGAGTCTATGGGTCTCTGTGCGAGCCTATGGGTCTCTGTGCGAGTCTATGGGTCTCTGTGTGGGTCTATGGGTCTCTGTGCGGGTCAATGGGTCTCTGTGTGAGTCTATGGGTCTCTGTGCGAGTCTATGGGTCTCTGTGCGAGTCTATGGGTCTCTGTGTGGGTATATGGGTCTCTGTGCGAGTCTATGGGTCTCTGTGTGGGTCTATGGGTCTCTGTGCGGGTCTATGGGTCTCTGTGTGGGTCTATGGGTCTCTGTGTGAGTCTATGGGTCTCTGTGTGAGTCCATGTGTCTCTGTGTGGGTCTATGGGTCTCTGTCCGAGTCTATGGGTCTCTGTGTGAGTCTATGGGTCTCTGTGTGGGTCTATGGGTCTCTGTGTGAGTCTATGGGTCTCCGTGTGAGTCTATGGGTCTCTGTGTGAGTCTATGGGTCTCCGTGTGAGTCTAAGGGTCTCTGTCCGAGTCTATGGGTCTCTGTGTGAGTCTATGGGTCTCTGTGTGGGTCTATGGGTCTCTGTGTGAGTCTATGGGACTCTGTGTGAGTCTGGGTCTTTGTGTGAGTCTATGGGTCTCTGTGCGAGTCTATGGGTCTCTGTGTGAGTCTATGGGTCTCTGTGCGAGTCTATGGGTCTCTGTGTGAGTCTATGGGTCTCTGTGTGAGTCAGTGGGTCTCTGTGTGAGTCCATGTGTCTCTGTGTGGGTCTATGGGTCTCTGTCCGAGTCTATGGGTCTCTGTGTGAGCCTATGGGTCTCTTAGTCGCCGGATCAGTGTGATGAGTCTATGGGTCTCTGTGCGAGCCTATGGGTCTCTGTGCGAGTCTATGGGTCTCTGTGTGGGTCTATGGGTCTCTGTGCGGGTCTATGGGTCTCTGTGTGAGTCTATGGGGCTCTGTGCGAGTCTATGGGTCTCTGTGTGGGTCTATGGGTCTCTGTGCGAGTCTATGGGTCTCTGTGTGAGTCTATGGGTCTCTGTGCGAGTCTATGGGTCTCTGTGCGAGTCTATGGGTCTCTGTGTGGGTCTATGGGTCTCTGTGCGAGACTATGGGTCTCTGTGTGGGTCACTGGGTCTCTGTGCGGGTCTATGGGTCTCTGTGTGAGTCTATGGGTCTCTGTGTGAGTCTATGGCTCAGCGTCTCTGACATAGCCCCATGATGAGCCCCAGTGAGACAGAGAATTCACAAAACATCTGTAAAGGGGCCTTGCCCTGCGCGAACATTTTCTGAGCCAAAATTCACGTCCGCGTGAAAAATGGGGAGCGGTGGCGTAGCGGCAAGCATGCTGCGCTGCGAACCAGGCGACCTGGGTTCGACTCCCGCTCGCGACCAACACACAGTGCCGGATTATCCTAGCAGCACAAGTAGCTACACATGTAGTAGCTACTACATGTATAGTAGCTACTACATGTATAGTAGCTACACGTGTAGTAGTAGCTACTATATGTGTAGTAGCTACTATATGTGTAGTAGCTACTACATGTATAGTAGCTACACATGTAGTAGTAGCTACTACATATGTAGTAGCTACTACTACATGTGTAGTAGCTACTACACATGTAGTAGCTACTACACATGTAGTTACTACTACACATGTAGTAGTAGCCACGGGCCCCGCACTCTCAAGGGCCCCGCGCTAAACGCTTTCAAGCTATCAATTCCGGTTCAGTGATTCTGCACTTGCTCTATTACTATAGTACTATACCGCCTTCGACTTACACGAACGGCTGGGTGTTTAACGCTAGCGATTTGTCGTTATTATCCGGCTGTATAGCAAATGAAAAAAAACAATAACTTTACTATGCAAGTAAAAAAAAGAAAATTGTGTTTGAATATTTATGATTTTCTTTTTATTTAGTGGTGCCCCGTTTATAACGTCGAACGCTACAGGTCCTGCACTAGCTTCGTCCGGCACTGCCAACACCGGTGACGATACTCTTTGGTTCGATTCGGTAAAGTCACGTAGTAGGTTAAAAAATTTAAACAACAAAAATCACGACGTTTCGGCCACAACACAAGCGGCCTTCATCAGGTGAAGGGACCAACCTGTCCAGCGGACAGCGTTGGAGTCAGGTGAAGGGACCAACGCTGTCCGCTGGACAGCCTGGTCCCTTCACCTGATGAAGGCCGCTTGTGTTGTGGCCGAAACGTCGTGATTTTTGCTGTTTTAATTTTTTCACCTACTACGTGACTTTACACAATAGAACCAAAGAGTATGGATCCTTGCAGTCACGAAAGCTTCACATCTAGAACCGGTGACGATGATCCCAACGGGTCCTAGGCCTCTCCCCCCACCCCCCCCCCCCCCCCCCCTAGGGCGACTCGGCCCTCAGGTGAGATCCCGAAACGTCGGCATCGGCACCGCTTCGCAAAGGCGGCGTGGCCGGGTGCCCTCCGCCCGCATGGCACCACTCGCCGGGGACACTTGCCCCCGCGGTCCGCGCGGGCTACGCGGGGGGCCTTTGTCTGTGCGCGACTGATTGCGCCTGGCGCGAGCCTCGCTCGCTGCTCCTGGGCTCCACATTGCTCACCCGGGCGGCGCTAACGCAAAAAAAAACACACGAAAAACCCACGGCGGTAGCAGCATCGCCCCCTGCCTGCACACCCCCCACTACCATTTCCAGACTCCTACACCACCACCACCACCACCCTCCTCCTTCGCTACCCCCCCCCACCACCGCCTCCTCTGCCCCCCTTCCTCCACCACCCTCCCCTCCACCCCTCCCCTCCCCTCCACCCCCCTCCACCCCCCACATCCATCCCTCCCCTCGACCCCTCCCCTCCACTCTCCGCACGCTTCCATCTCTGCCGCTTCCCGTTAGCGTCTCTCGCTGCCCCTGCCGGGCGTCAACACGCGTGTGTCTGTGTGTGTGTCTGTGTGTCTCTCTGTGTGTGTCTCTGTGTGTCTGTGTGTGTGTCTGTGTGTGTGTCTGTGTGTGTGTCTGTGGGTGTCTGTGTGTGTGTCTGTGTGTGTCTGTGTGTGTGTCTGTGTGTGTGTCTGTGTGTCTCTGTGTGTGTGTCTGTGTGTGTGTCTCTGTGTGTGTGTCTGTGTGTGTGTCTCTGTGTGTGTGTCTGTGTGTGTGTCTGTGTGTGTGTCTCTGTGTGTGTCTGTGTGTGTGTGTCTGTGTGTGTCTGTGTGTGTGTCTGTGTGTGTGTCTGTGTGTCTGTGTGTGTCTCTGTGTGTGTGTCTGTGTGTGTCTGTGCGTGTCTCTGTGCGTGTGTCTCTGTGTGTGTCTCTGTGTCTCTGTGTGTGTGTCTCTGTGTGTGTGTCTCTGTGTGTGTGTCTGTGCGTGTGTCTCTGTGTGTGTCTCTGTGTGTGTGTCTGTTTGTCTCTCTGCGTGTGTCTGTGTGTGTGTCTGTGTGTGTCTCTGTGTCTGTGTGTGTGTGTCTCTCTGCGTGTGTCTGTGTGTGTGTCTGTGTGTAGTCTGTGTGTGTCTCTGTGTGTGTCTGTGTGTGTGTCTCTGTGTGTGTCTCTGTGTGTGTCTGTGTGTCTCTGTGCGTGTCTCTGTACGTGTCTCTGTGTGTCTGTGTGTGTCTGTGTGTCTCTGTGTGTGTCTCTGTGTGTGTCTGTGTGTGTGTGTCTGTGTGTGTCTGTGTGTGTGTCTCTGTGTGTGTCTGTGTGTGTCTGTGTGTGTCTCTATGTGTGTGTCTCTGTGTGTGTGTCTGTGTGTGTCTGTGTGTGTCTCTGTGTGTGTGTCTCTGTGTGTGTCTGTGTCTGTGCGTGTGTGTCTCTGTGTGTGTGTCTCTGTGTGTGTGTGTCTCTGTGTGTGTCTGTGTGTGTGTCTGTGTGTGTCTCTGTGTTTGTCTGTATGTGTCTCTGTGTGTGTGTCTCTGTGTGTCTCTGTGTGTCTGTGTGTGTCTGTGTGTGTGTGTCTCTGTGTGTGTCTCTGTGTGTGTCTGTGTGTGTCTCTGTGTGTGTCTCTGTGTTTGTCTGTGTGTGTCTGTGTGTGTGTCTCTGTGTGTCTGTGTGTGTCTGTGTGTGTATCTCTGTGTATGTCTGTGTGTGTCTGTGTGTGTCTGTGTGTGTGTCTGTGTCTATGTGTGTGTCTCTCTGTGTGTATCTGTGTGTGTGGACCCCCTAATGGAGCATCTTCGCCGGTTAGGAACATTTAGGCTGGCCTGCCTACGATCTATCTTGGGTCTAACCAGGCTGCATTGTGTGAGGAGCTCACAAATCCTTGCAAGATCTGGACAAAATCCCATCGGTGAGCTCCTCCAGCAGGCAAGGCTGTATTGGCTGGGTCATGTAGCCCGTATGCCCAGCCACCGCATGCCTAAACAGCTTTTGTTCAGCCGGATCGAGGGGGCTAAACGGGCGCGGTACGGACGAGAGAAGAGATGGAGTGATGTGGTACAGGAGGATGTGGAGCTGAGTGGACTTGCCGATGACTGGTACCAGCGTTGTCAAGATCGGCCTCTGTGGAGGAGGCTCGTGAAGGACGCCACTGGGCAATTGGAGGCAGTCGCCCTCCAACAACAACGGAGGGCGGAGGAGCGACGCTCAAAACAACGAGCGGAGCGCCGGGTGGCTAAGGCACAGGTTGGCACAGTAGGGGGCACAGGTGGTGCATTGGCCAGTCGTCTCAGTCAGTCGACCCGTGGCACCTGGGTCTGCCCCGTGACCTGCCAGCGGGCGTTCGACACTTCACGTGGCCTCAGGGTGCACATGGCCTGGCACAAGCGTCGTGGTTACGTCACCGCCACTTAGTGGCAAATGGCGGTTGTGGTTGTTGTGTGTCTTTGTCTTTCTGTGTGGTGTCTCTGTGTACGTGTATGTGGGGTCTCCATTGTGTGTGCTGTCTCTTTGTGTGTCTGCATGTGTGTCTGTGATGTACGTGTGTGTGTGGGGAGCGGTGGTGCAGCGGTTAGCGCTACGCTGCGCTAGGAACCCCAGAGACCCAAGTTCGATTCCCGCTCATGGCCAACGACACCGGTGACAATGATCTAAACCGATCTTGGGCCTCCCCTAGGTCGACTTGGCCATCAAATGAGTACCCGGTGCGTTGTGGGAACATCACCAATGGGGAGACAAAGGCGGCCGCGCGAGATGCTGGCCACTCGACCCCCTCGTGTGCCGTGCCGGCCTTCATAGGCGCTACTCGCTTACAGCACTTGCCCCAACATCCTGCGAAGGTCACACGGGGGATCTTTGCCTTTGTCGGTGTGTGTAGATGCACAGCCAATGCTCCGTCTCCCCGTCTCCCCGTCACCCTCATCCTCTCCCTGTCTCCCTCTCTCTCTCTCACTCCCTCCCTCTCTCTGTCTCTCTGTCTCTTTCACTCACTCCCTCTCTCACTCTCACTCACTCCCTCTCTCTCTCACTCACTCCCTCTCTCACTCCCTCTCACTCCCTCCCTCTCTCACTCTCTCACTCCCTCTCTCTCACTCCCTCTCTCTCTCACTCACTCCCTCACTCTCTCACTCCCTCTCTCTCTCACTCACTCCCTCACTCACTCCCTCACTCACTCACTCTCTCACTCCCTCTCTCACTCCCTCTCTCACTCACTCCCCCTCTCACTCACTCCCTCTCTCACTCCCTCCCTCTCTCTCTCACTCCCTCTCTCACTCTATCACTCACTCTCTCACTCACTCCCTCTCGCTCTCACTCACTCTCTCTCACTCACTCCCTCCCTCTCTCACTCCCTCTCTTTTTTCACATTTATTAACGCTTCAACATTGACGACAAGCTTCGTTGACCATCAAACACAATTCAACTCGCACATTCCCATTATGACGATGAAACTGTCAGCGAATCGGCATACAAAACCATCCACGTCAAAATAACAGTACACTCCCTCTCTCTCTCTGTCTCTCTGTCATTAACTGCAGACAGTCACGATTTTGCTTTTGTAACCCTTGACAGCGCGACTTCACGCTTAGCTCACTTGATTGTTGCCACTCTGCCACCCCCCCACACCACCCACCGATTCCCCCCCCACCAATCCCCCCAACCTCACCCATCAATCCCCCTACCCCCGCTACCCAATCCCCACCCACAGCCACCAATCCTCCTACCACCTACCCACCAATCCCCCGACCCACCAATCCCCTTACCCCCACCCACCAATTCCCCTACCCCCACCCACCATTCCCCCTACCCCCACCCACCAATCTCCGCATCCCCACCTATCAATCCCCCTACCCCCATCCACCAATTCCCTAACCCCCACTAATCCCCCCCACCCACCATCCCCCTACTCACCAACCAACTCCCACCCACCAATCCCCCTACCAACCCACCCACCAATCCCCATGCCCCACCCACAGGGAGAGGTGGAGCGAGGCTCCGTGGCGTGAAGGCGCGCATTGTTAATGCCTCTTAATCAATTTATAAACAACAAACATCAACAAACAACAACAACAAACACAAACAGCACAACCTCCCCCCCCCCCCCAGCCATCGTCTATTCTCTAACCATGGCCCTAACGTTTCAGCCGGGCGGCTTGGTTTTCCCCAAGATGAAGGGCTACCCGCACTGGCCTGCCAGGTTCGACGAACTTTTCCGATGGAGCCGTGAAACCGCCAAACAAGCTTCCCACACTCTTTGGTTCTTTAGGTAAAGTCACGTGGGTAGAAACATAACAGATCACGACGTTTCGATCGCAACACGAGCAATCGTCATCAGGTGGCACAACCACAGCAAGACAAACTGCTGAAGTAGAACTACTTCAGCAGTAGGCCTCCTACTTCAGCAGTAGGCCTCCTACTTTAGCAGTAGGCCTCCTGCTGAAGTAGGCCTCGTGCTTCAGCAGTAGGCCTACTTCAGCAGTAGGCCTACTTCAGCAGTAGGCCTACTTCAGCAGTAGGCCTACTGCTGAAGTAGGCCTACTGCTGAAGTAGGCCTACTTCAGCAGTAGGCCTCCTACTTTAGCAGTAGGCCTACTACTTTAGCAGTAGGCCTACTACTTCAGCAGTAGGCCTCCTACTTTAGCAGTAGGCCTCCTGCTGAAGTAGGCCTCCTACTTCAGCAGTAGGCCTCTTGCTTTAGCAGTAGGCCTACTTCAGCAGTAGGCCTCTTGCTTTAGCAGTAGGCCTCCTGCTTTAGCAGTAGGCCTACTTCAGCAGTAGGCCTCCTACTTTAGCAGTAGGCCTACTTCAGCAGTAGGCCTCCTACTTTAGCAGTAGGCCTCCTGCTGAAGTAGGCCTCGTGATTTAGCAGGAGGCCTACTTCAGCAGTAGGCCTCTTGCTTTAGCAGTAGGCCTACTTCAGCAGTAGGCCTCCTGCTTCAGCAGTAGGCCTCTTGCTTTAGCAGTAGGCCTCCTGCTTTAGCAGTAGGCCTCCTGCTTCAGCAGTAGGCCTCTTGCTTTAGCAGTAGGCCTCCTGCTGAAGTAGGCCTCCTGCTTTAGCAGTAGGCCTCCTACTTTAGCAGTAGGCCTCCTGCTGAAGTAGGCCTCCTGCTTTAGCAGTAGGCCTACTTCAGCAGTTTTTCTTGCTGTGGTTGTCCCACCTGATGACGATTTGCTTGCGTTGCGATTGAAACGTCGTGATCTATTATGTTTCTACCCACGTGACTTCACCGAAAGAACCAAAGAGTTTGGATTCCTGCAGTCACGAAAGCTTCAAATCAAAGCATCCCATATTTATCTTGGGCACCCGTGAAGCTGCCTTCATCGACGCAACATATATCTTTCCGTACAAAGAATACAAGGACAAGTTTGGAAAGCCGGGGAAGAGGAGAGGATCAAACGAAGGACTCGTGGGAAGTAGAAAAACAATCCCACGGTAAAGTTCCCGAGGAAACGTAAAACGGTCGGGGCTCTTCTGGAACGGAGCAGGACCAGAAGGGCGAGAAGGTGGAGAACAGGAGTGACGAGGAGGGAAAGTTGGTCTAAATTATCTTGCGGTTCATATTCTTGGTTCTTTCGGTAAAGTCACGTTGAAGGGAAACAATAAAATAATAAAATATATGAAACAATAAAATTCTCACGACGTTTCGACTGCAACACAAGCAGTCATCATCAGGTGTGAAAACGTGACTTTGCCGAAAGAACCGAGAATATGAATCACTGCAGTCACGAAAGCTTTAAATTCAAAATTTATCTTATGCTTGTTATTGTTTGACTTGCATCCCACTGGGATTTTTGCACACAGCGTTGAAATGCGGTGCTTTTTCTGGAAGACTTTGCTGTTTTTTCCTGGATTTTTCTGTTGCGCGTAGTCACTTTAAGATGTTTTTCTTGTTCGTGTTTTTTGTTTGTTGCGGTTGCACCCGATTCAAGAGCCGAATGGCTCACAGGGCTATACCAACATAAATACACCGACCTGAACTGAATTGCTGAGCATGGGAAGGAGAAAGGGAAGCGAAACAGGCTAATAATAATAGGGTTTTCCCCTTTTTTCTGGCAACAAAACTGAAACCTTTTTTTACAAGGATTCATGTCTGCATTAGGCGTACGCCTTTTGGCGTCATCTGGTCGAGCACCAATTGGGTCGAGGCTCAAAAGAAAGCCGTCCGTTGGTGTGGACCAATCAGTTTCAAGGACAATGCATGTATTATCATAGTATGTTTTTTTGTTTGCATTTTGACTGCAGGCATTGTGGTTAATGCAGTGACATGAATCCTTGTAAAAAAAAAAGGTTTCAGCTTTGTTGCCAGAAAAAAAGCGAAAAACCCTATTATTACATTTTGGTACTGGCAAAGGAGGTCTAATGACGAAACAGGCTTGCCGTAAAACGGCAGAAGTCTCCAAATGAAGAGTCGGGGAAGCAGACACGGTCAGACGAGCAGGACAATCAAGAGGATCAAGGCGGTAATTGGGAGCGCGAGCACAACACGGAGCAGACTTGCAAACGCTCCAGAAAAGCCCAGCGATGAGACTGAATTCTGTCAACCAGAAGTCAAATTAGACATTAATTATTCTGCTATGCCAACTTCAAGTGAACATTTCTTTTGTGGACCAGTAAGCCAATTTTAAACTGCTTATGTATTATTCTTGGTTCTTTCGGTAAAGTCACGCAGAAGGGAAATAAAATAATAAAAATGTAAAACAATAAAATTCTCACGACGTTTCAAATTGCAACACAAGCAATGTATTGCTTATATATTGTCCAGAATAACGCGGTATTATCTCACTGAATAGCAAATTGCAGTGTTTTACTGTGCTTTGTTGTGTATTAACTTAGGCTTTGCTGGTTTGCGTTGTAATAGCTCGTTTTGTGTTGCATATCTAAATTGCCTTTCAATGTACATGTAATGCATACTAGCTGTGGAAATATCGTTTTACTTTTGACCTGCTTGATACATTTTCAAAACGAGTTTTCTATCCATGTTTGTGTATTCGCAAAAAAATGTAGTGTAGAAAATGCATCCAAAAAACATAATGTAAAGGTTTTATAAAATAATTTTGTTGCAAATGATGTGGGTTTTTATGAACAATACAACTAAAATATACAGCAAAGTCATGTTCAGGTGAGTGTCACATTTGATTTTAATTGGTATAATTGCATTTCGATTTAAAGCTTTCGTGACTGCAAGGATTCATCTTCTTTGGTTCTTTCGGTAAAGTCACGTAGAACGTCGTGAGAATATTATTGTGTTATTTTATTTGATCAATTTATTATTTTATTCTCATTCTACGTGGTGACTTTACCGAAAGAACCAAAGAAGACGGTATAATTGCAGTTCAACACTTTAAATTACTGTGGTTTAGTTATTGTCCTAAATTCGGATCGACTGAGAATCTGATGTGATGTGTTTATTATCTTATGTGACTCCGCATATTCCAGGGGATTGGAATTGATTTTACGACTGCGTATATATTTTATGAGTCTGTTTACTTCATCCCCATTCATTCATGTAGTGTTACCACTTTTGTTAACGTAATTTCTCCTTAAATAAAATGTACACTGTAAAAAAAATAGAGATAAAGAGGAGGTAGAGAGAGAGAGCGGGGGGGGGGTAGAGAGAGAGAGAGGGAGTAGAGAGAGGGGGTAGAGAGAGAGGGGGGGCAGAGAGAGGGGTAGAGAGAGTTTACGACTGCGTATATATTTTATGAGTCTGTTAACTTCATCCCCATTCATTCATGTAGTGTTACCACTTTTGTTAACGTAATTTCTCCTTAAATAAAATGTACACTGTAAAAAAAAATAGAGATAAAGAGGAGGTAGAGAGAGAGAGCGGGGGGGGGTAGAGAGAGAGAGAGGGAGTAGAGAGAGGGGGTAGAGAGAGAGGGGGGGCAGAGAGAGGGGGTAGAGAGAGGGGGTAGAGAGAGGGGGTAGAGAGAGAGGGGGTAGAGAGAGGGGGTAGAGTGAGAGGGGGTAGAGAGAGAGGGGGTAGAGAGAGAGGGGGTAGAGAGAGAGGGGGTAGAGAGAGAGGGGGTAGAGAGAGAGGGGGTAGAGAGAGAGGGGATATATAGAGAGAGAGGGGGTAGAGAGAGAGGGGGGGGTAGAGAGAGGGGGTAGGTAGAGAGAGGGGGTAGAGAGAGGGGGTAGAGTGAGAGGGGGTAGAGAGAGAGGGGGTAGAGAGAGAGGGGGTAGAGAGAGAGGGGGTAGAGAGAGAGGGGGTAGAGAGAGAGGGGGTAGAGAGAGGGGGTAGAGAGAGGGGGAGGGAGAGAGAGGGGGTAGAGAGAGGGGGGAGAGAGAGGGGGGGGTAGAGAGAGGGGTAGAGAGAGAGGGGGTAGAGAGAGAGGGGTAGAGGGAGGAGAGAGGGGGTAGAGAGAGTGGGGGTAGAGAGAGAAGGGGGGTAGAGAGGAGTGAGAGAGAGGGGGTAGAGAGAGAGGGGGTAGAGAGGGAAGGGGAGGGGAGGGAGGGGAGAGAGAGGGGGAAGAGAGGAGGGGCAGAGCGTGCTTCTTGTTGTTGTTGTTTGTGTCTACGAAGAAAGTAGCACAGATTGTTTTCGTCTCACAATGGGAAAAACACGGAAAAATCTTCATTTTAAGAGGTGGGGAAGCACATAAAGCCATGGGAAAAAAACCCCCAAAAAACGACACGATGAACGAAGCAAAGTGCCGACTAAACCGAGCATCTTCTTGCTTCCTCTGATCGTACAAAAATAGAGGGAGAGGCAGGGAGCGAGAGTGAGAGGGAGGGAGAGAGACTTCTAGGGCAGTCTGCTCCCCCCTGAAGAAACATCGGGTGCAGCCCAGGCGGAGGCATGGAGCGGTCTACCCACCCTGGGGGAAGACGGGAGAGAGCTGCTGGAGCAGAAGCTCACTCGGAATGATCTTGACGCAGCTGTAAGAGGACTGGCCCCAAATAAATCCCCAGGGTTAGACGGGCTAACAGGGGAGTTTTACGCCATCCCTGCGGGAGGACTACAAGAGAGGTGCTGGAGGAAGCCTCAGTCACCGGGGTGATGCCTCAGTCTTGGAGGAGGGCGGTGCTCACTCTGCTTCCCAAGAACGGAGACCTGAGGCACCTACAAAACTGGCGTCCGGTGTCCCTCCTGAACACCGACTACACAATATTGACGAAGGCTCTCTCCCTGCGACTGGAAGGGGTGATTGCACAAGTCGTAAACGGGGACCAGTCCTGCACCATCCCCCGGACGAACCATCCACGATGGCATCTTCCTGGTCAGGGACCTCATCGCGGTGTCCTAGAGGTTGGGCATCCCAATCGCGTTTCTGGCGCTTGACCAGGAAAAAGCTTTCGACAGAGTGGACCACAAATACCTGCTGGGAACTCTCAAGACCTTTGATTTTGGGGATGCCTTTGTCCGAACGATCCGCCTGCTCTACACCAAGGCGGAGTGCATGATCAAGATCAACGGCGCCCTCACTGCCCCGGTCAAATTCAAGCGAGGAGTGAGACAGGGATGCCCATTGTCGGGCCAACTTTATGCCCTGGCTTTAGAGCCTTTCCTGAGTCTCATCAGGCGGAGACTCAGCGGCCTGCTGCTCAGGGAACCAAGCGTCAAGTTGGTCCTGACGGCATACGCCGACGACGTCCTCATCCTGCGCTCCCTGGATGATGTCGCCCTGCTGCATGAGTGCCAGGAGGTCTTTTTGAAGGCCTCCTCATCAAAAATGAACTGGCAAAAGTGCAGCGGCCTGCTGGTTGGAGCGTGGGACATGACCGAGTGTCCCGAGAAGGCAAAAGCCATCAATTGGAGCACAACATCGCTGCACCACCTGGGGGTGTTCCTCGGACCAGAGGAGGAACCACCGCAGAGGAACTGGGTCGAGCTGCAGGAGAAGGTGAAGGAGCGGCTGGGCACCTGGAGTCGCCTGTGCAAGTTCCTCACCTTCAGGACAAAGACGTTGGTGGTGAACCAGCTGGTGACGTCCATGCTGTGGCACCGACTCTTCTCCCTGCACCCCCCCCCCATGAGCCTCGTCAACGCACTTCAGAAGCGAGTCCTCGACTTCTTCTGGTCGGGTGGGAGGACACCGGGTCGCGGCTGGGGTCCTGGCCCTGCCACTGGACGACGGCGGTCACGGGCCGGTGTATGTGCAGAGTCAGCTGGCCACCTTCCGACTGCAGGCAGCGCAAAAGTTCCTGCACGCCGCCCCGGCACCGGCCTGGAGCGTCACGGCCTCCTTCCTCCTGAAACAGCTGGGGGGTCTGCAGTGCTCCAAACAACTATTCTACATGGAGCTGCAGGGCCTCCCACTGGGACAGCTGCCACCCTTCTGCAGGAGCGTCCTGCAGACATGGAGCTTCCTCGCCATCAGGAGGCTGAACCAGCCACGATGGGCCAAGGATTTGGTCTTCCAACCAATCCTCAGGAACCCGCAGACAAAGCTGCCATCCACCACCACCACCACCACCCCCGGCATGGAGAGGCGCCTCGCCAACGCGCTTCTCACCAGAATGGAAGATCTGGTGGAACCTGAAACACGGGTGCGGTGGCTCAGACCGGCCGAGATGGCCGCAAGGACAGGGGGGTTGCAGTCGCTCCGGGTGGCTATCCGGATCCTGGCCGAAGCCAAGGGGGCCTTCTCAGCGGCAGCAGGGAGAACGCTTCCCATTGGCATCAGGGATGACTGGGCCTCTCTCGGTCCCCCTCCACCGGAGCTCTCAGTCGTGCCACTGCATGGCCAATTTCCGACAAACGAAGGCGGATCACAACCTGTGCCGGCTGGAAGACCTACCGGAAGTTGCATTCTCAAACGTAAAGAGGAAGGTGCTCTACTTCTACATGGTCCGGTTCCACCAACAGGACACCCTGAGGAGCCACAAGGACCATGCCTGGAGGAAAGCCCTGCCCTGCATCTCTCCGGAGAGGCCTCGCTGGAGGCAACTCTACTCCAGCCCGACGTACAACCGCATCGGCGACCTCAGCTGGAGCATCGCCCACGGCACCGTCACCACCGACGCCTCCCTGGCGCGCTTCACCGACACGTCCCCGGAGTGCCGGTTCTGCGGTAAAGTGGAGACGGTGGCGCACCAATACGTGGAGTGCAAGAGCCTGGACTCGTTGTTCAAGGCCTCCACTTCTCCCCGACGGTCCTCATCTTTGGATACCCGAAGGGCGACGGACCCCAACATCTTCAGGGGCCGGTTAACGTGCTCATCGGCTACGCCAAGCTTGCCGTATACAGGGCGAGGAAGGTGGCCCTGGAGGGGCAACGTCCGGCCAGCAGCCTGGGCATCTTCTGCGCTCTGGTCGGAGCCAGGGTGTGGCCCAGAGTTCCGCCATGCGCGGCTGACCCACGCCGTGCCGGCCTTCAAGGAGCAGTGGGCGCTGGAGGAGGCCGTGTGCTCGGTGGCAGAAGACGGAGAGCTCTGTGCATGCAGATTGTGAGCTACCCGTCGGAGGCCGTTTGACTGTGGGAAGGGCCTGCGTGCAGATGCAGCACTTGTCGTAGTTATAAAGAAAAAAGAGAGAGAGCAAGAGAAAGACAAATGGAGTAGGTAGAGAGGGGGCAGAGAGAGAGAGGGGGGGGGGGGGCGGAGAGGGGGTAGAGAGAGAGGGAAGGGGAAAGGAAAAAGAAAAAAATATTTTTGGTCTTTCATTTAAAAGGGGGGTAGGGGGGGGTTACATAAAGCAAAGCATAAAAAACGAAATGATGAACGGAGCAAAGTGCCGACTACACCGAGCATCTTCTTGTTTCTTCTGATGGTAAAAAAAGAGAGGGAGGGAGAGGGAGAGAGGGGGAGGGAGAGGGAGGGAGAGGGAGGGAGAGGGAGGGAGAGAGAGACGGAGAGAGGGAGAGGGAGAGAGAGAGGGAGGGAGAGGGAGAGAGGGAGGGAGAGGGAGAGAGGGAGGGAGAGGGAGGGAGAGGAAGGAGAGGGGGGAGAGAGAGAGGGATGAGAGGGAGGGAGAGAGGGGGAGGGGTGACACCCCCAGCACTCACCTGTGCCGGTTTCCGACCGCTCGCCGTCGCTGTCGGTGAGTGTCAGCGCCGAGTCGTCGCGGCCCGACAGGAACTCGCCCCTCCGCTGAGAGCCCAGCGAGCTCCCAAACGGGACTCCTCCTCCTCCTCGTCCACCTCCTCCTCGTCCACCTCCTAGTCCACCTCCTAGTCCACCTCTCCCTCCTAGTCCACCTCCTCCTAGTCCACCTCCCCCTCCTAGTCCACCTCCCCCTCCTAGTCCACCTCCTCCTAGTCCACCTCCTCCTAGTCCACCTCCATGTCCACCTCCTAGTCCACCTCCTACTAGTCCACCTCCTCCTAGTCCACCTCCTCCTAGTCCACCTCTTAGTCCACCTCCTCCTAGTCCACCTCCCCCTCCTAGTCCACCTCCTCCTAGTCCACCTCCTCCTAGTCCACCTCCATGTCCACCTCCTAGTCCACCTCCTACTAGTCCACCTCCTCCTAGTCCACCTCCTAGTCCACCTCCTCCTAGTCCACCTCCTCCTCCTAGTCCACCTCCTAGTCCTCCTCCTAGTCCACTTCCTCCTAGTCCACTTCCTCCTAGTCCACCTCCTCCTAGTCCACCTCCTCCGTCAGAAACCTCAGTTTGCCGGGAGGAGCCCCCAAAAGGGGCTCCTCCTTCTCCTAGTCCACCTCCTCCTAGTTCACCTCCTCCTAGTCCACCTCCTCCGTCAGAAACCTCAACTTTCCCGAACGAGCCCCAAAAGTAACTCCGCTCCCAAATTCTCTTCCACCTCCTCCTCCACCTCCTCCTCCACCTCCACCTCCTCCTCCACCTCCTCCTCCACTTCCTCCTCCTCCACCTCCTCCTCCACCTCCCGATCCCCCTCCCCCGCCGTCGGGAGCGTCGCCCCGCCTGCGGAAGGCCGGGAAGGCCGGGAAGGTCGCGTCAGCCCCCCTCTGTCCGCAGCCGACGGCGCCACGCGGCACCATCACCACAAGCACCGGCGATCGGTCCGGCCGTGGACGACAGCGGCACTTGCACCATCAACTCCTGCTGCTGCTGCTGCTGATGGTGGTGGTGATTGTACTGCTGATGATGCTGCTGATGGTGATGATGTTGGTGGTGATGTTGTTCCCAGCGCCGCCATCATCATGGAGGAGATAAGTGGAGTGGTGGCGGCAGAGTGAGATGGCGCCTCCTGCTGCTGCTGCTGCTGCTGCTCCTCCTGCTGATGATGGTGGTGGTGATGGTACTGCTGCTGCTCCTGCTGCTGCTCCTGCTGATGATGGTGGTGGTGATGGTACTGCTGCTGCTGCTGCTCCTGCTGCTCCTGCCTGCTGCTGCTGCTCCTGCTGATGATGGTGGTGGTGATGGTACTGCTGCTCCTGCTGCTCCTGCTGCTGGTTTAGACCGCCGCCGGTGCCGTCCGTGTCGGCGCTCACGGAGTGGGTTCGGAAAATCCGGAGCGGTGGCGCTTCAGGATCCCAGAGGAACGCTGAACGGGGGGTGGGGGGGGGGGAGGATGGGAGAGACAAAGATTGTACGAATTAAGATAACAATTGTGAATCACAATCGTAATAATTGTAGACTCATAGAGCGGTGTCTGAATTTCGCGACCGGTCCGTGGTGTCGCTTGTGCCGAACCAACGGTTGCAGGGCAAGCCTCGCGTTCTGCTGATGAGACCCTCAATGTCAAAACCGGTGCAGTTTTTGTGCCTCTGTTGAACCAATGCCGCTGAGACGCAACTCCAGAACGAATTATTTTTTCTTTACCAGGTAAGGGGACCCCCCCACTGATCTACGAAACTTGTTTTCTGAAGCGACCTGGCCATCACAAATGATAGCTCAACAAAGTGGCTCATCATCATTATCATCAACATCATCATCATCATCATCGTGCAGACATTGATAGCAGCAGCCTAGTACTCTAAAAGCATGACGACGTTCATTCTAAATGTGGAGGGGGAAAAACCGGAGGACCCGGAGACAAAATCCACGCAACCACCACGGAGAGAGAGACACGCAAACTCCAAATATACAGCAGCAGGCATCGAACCCACGACCTCCTGTATACCAGGCGAGGTAGTTAACATCTCACCACGGGGAGAGAGAGACACGCAGACTCCAAATATACAGCAGCAGGCATCGTCAGGGTCGGGATCGAACCCACGACCTCCTGTATACCAGGCGAGGTAGTTAACATCTCACCGCGGAGAGAGAGAGAGACACGCAAACTCCAAATATACAACAGCAGGCCTCAAAGGATCGGGATCGAACCCACGACCTCCTGCATACCAGGCGAGGTAGTCAACATCTCATAGCCACCGTGGTGCCCCACCAGCATGGCCATGCTGCTAATGGGATGGGTAGTAAAACACACCGGTACGTATGATTGTTACACGGAGTGGCAGACTTGGGAAGCGAGGCATTAGCAAGGCGGGAATCTTACTTTGTGTTTGGTTCGCGAGAGGCAAGAGGACATTGGGAATGTTTTAAACGTAGGCGCGATTGCGAATGTGCGTTTGTGGGGAGCGGTGGTGCAGCGGTTAGCGCACTCCGCTGCAAACCTGGCCATCCGGGTTCGAATCCCGCTCACGGCCAACACCCGTGACGATTATCTCAACCGGTCCTGGGCCTCAAATGAGTGCCTGGTGCGGTGTGTGCAGTGAACATCGCCGCTGTGGGAAGACAAAGGCGGCCGGGCGTGGCGCTGGCCACCCACCCCCTCGTGCGCCGTGTCCCGCCTTCATCGGCGCTCGCTAACAGCACTTGCCCCGGCAGCCTGGTGAGGCTATACGGGGGGGGGGTCTTTGTCTTTGTGATGACAATGTTGTGCCTTTAAGCTCTGATTTAATGGAACACGGACCCAGGATCTGCACGTGCATTAACACATCGCTATGCACGCACACACACACACAGACATCACTATGCACACGCACACACACACATCGCTATGCACACACACACACACACCACTATGCACACACACACACACCACTATGCACACACACCACTATGCACACACACACACCACTATGCACACACACACACACCACTATGCACACACACACACACCACTATGCACACACACACACACCACTATGCACACACACACACCACTATGCACACACACACACATCGCTATGCACACACACACACACAGACATCGCTATGCACGCGCACACACACACATCACTATACACACACACACAGACATCACTGCACACACACACACACAGACATCGCTATGCACACACACACACATCACTATATACACACACACACACAGACATCACTATGCACACACACACACATCGCTATGCACACACACACAGACATCGCTATGCACACACACACAGACATCCCTATGCACACACACACACATCGCTATGCACACACACACAGACATCGCTATGCACGCACACACACAGACATCGCTATGCACACACACACATACATCGCTATGCACACACACACACATACACATCGCTATGCACACACACACACACATCACTACACACACACACATCACTATACACACACATCACTATACACACACACATCACTATACACACACACACATCACTATACACACACACACACATCGCTATGCACACACACACACATCGCTATACACACACACACACCGCTATACACACACACACACACATCGCTATGCACACACACACACACACAGACATCGCTATGCACACACACACACACACCCAGGAATATTAATATACGGAGATCCCCCGTGTAGCCTTAGCAGCCTGGCGGGGAAAGTGCTGATGATGCTGCTGCTGATGATGATGCTGCTAATGAAGTAGCTGCTGCTGATGATGATACTGCTGATAACGATGCTGCTGCTGATGAAGTTGCTGCTACTGATCCTGCTGCTGCTACTGATGCTGCTGATGCTACCGATGATTCTGCTGCTGCTGCTGCTGATGATGCTGCTAATGAAGTTGCTGCTGCTGATGATGATACTGCTGATAACGATGCTGCTGCTGATGAAGTTGCTGCTCTGATCCTGCTGCTGCTACTGATGCTGCTGATGCTACCGATGATTCTGCTGCTGCTACTGATGCTGCTCATGCTACCGATGATTCTGCTGCTGCTGCTGCTGCTGATGATGATGACCGCACCTCCACCTCTCCCCCCCCCTCTCCCCTCTTCACTCACCCGTGGCGTAGTCGTCAGCGGGGCGAGCCGCCGCCGCCGCCACCTCGTCGCCCTCTCCCCTCGTCGCGGTCCCAGCGGGGCCACCCCCGGCACCACGGGCCCCGTGCGTGTCGTCGGAGCCATGCGACTTTGCCGGGATGGCGACCCACCGCTCCTCCTCCTCCTCCTCCTCCGCCTCCTCCTCCTCTGCCTCCAGCTGCTCCTCCTCCGCCCCCCCGGGGTCACGGTCGAGGCGACCCCGGGCGGCCGGCCTCCCGGCTGCGGCTGCTGCTGCTGCTGCTGTAGCTGCTCGCTCGCTGGGGAGAAGGGAAACGAACAGGGAATGATTTTGGCGTTGTTTTGATTTCAAGCTTTCGCGACTGCAGCGATTCACGTGCTTAGCTCCTTCGGTAAAGTCACGTTGAAGGGGAACAATAAAATAATAAAATATATATAAAACAATAAATAAAAAATTTCTCACGACGTTTCGACCGTAACACAAACGTTGGTTTTTCACACCTGATGATGATTGCTTGTGTTGCAGTCGAAACGTCGTGAGAATTTTTATTGTTTTATATTTTTATTTTATTATTTTATTGTTTCCCTTCAACGTGACTTTACCGAAAGAGCTAAGAATATGAATGTGCTGTTGTTGTGAAAAAATTAAAAATAATTTTAATAACGAAAATAACGAAGGGGTTACTATATAAATAATGACTCCAGGGTATTGGTGGAAAAAGAATGAAAGAGTTGGGATAAGCAATGATTTAAATGCCGGTATTTTAATGTAATAAATAATAAGCTGGGAATGGCGATAGAAAATAACGAATTGAAAATATGCTGAACGTTTAATGAGAAATTACTTTAAAATCACTTGAAAAGTTGCAAAAAATTGCCGTGAAAAATTATTTTAAATTGTACAAAAAAAACACAATTAAACATTTCTTTAAGAACATTGTTAAAGTAACAGAAGAAAAAAATCAACGTGTCAAATTATAACAGACAATAATACAAAGGTATACAAAGTAATGGGAAAAAAATAACGATACAAATTGTCGTACGAATATTTTTTTTAAAAAAATTAGAATCCGCACGTGGATTCTAACAGAATCATGATCGTCGTTTAGACTGCAGGAGATTACGGTGAGGATAACAACTCTCTCCACACACACGGGATGTGCAGCAGGTTACACTAATCATCAAGTCACACTGATTAAATAATTATAAGGTTACATATTCTTGGTTCTTTCGGTAAAGTCACCACGTAGAAGGGAAACAACAAAATAATAAAAATATAAAACGATAAAATCCTCACGACGTTTCGACTGCAATCACCATGATTGCTTGTGTTGCGGACGAAACGTCGTGAGAATTTAATTGTTTTATATTTTTATTATTTTATTGTTTCCCTTCTACGTGGTGGTGACTTTACCGAAAGAACCAAGAATATGAATCCCTGCAGTCACGAAAGCTTTAAATCAAAATATCAGTTGACACTTAAAATCCGGTTAAGCCTCGCTGAGCCTTGGTGGCTATGAGATGTTAACTACCTCGCCTGGTATACAGGAGGTCGTGGGTTCGATCCCGACCCTGACACCTGCTGCTGTATATTTGGAGTTTGCGTGTCTCTCTCTCCGTGGTGAGATGTTAACCACCTCACCTAGTCTACAGGAGGTCGTGGGTTGAATCACGACCCTGACACCTGCTGCTGTATATTTGGAGTTTGCGTGTCTCTCTCTCTGTGGTGAGATGTTAACCACCTCGCCTGGTCTACAGGAGGTCGTGGGTTGAATCACGACCCTGACACCTGCTGCTGTATATTTGGAGTTTGCGTGTCTCTCTCTCTCCGTGGTGAGATGTTAACTACCTCGCCTGGTATACAGGAGGTCGTGGGTTGAATCACGACCCTGACACCTGCTGCTGTATATTTGGAGTTTGCGTGTCTCTCTCTCTCTGTGGTGCGATGTTAACTACCTCGCCTGGTCTACAGGAGGTCGTGGGTTCGATCACGACCCTGACGCCTGCTGCTGTATATTTGGAGTCTGCATGTCTCTCTCTCTCCGTGGTGAGATGTTAACTACCTCGCCTGGTATACAGGAGGTCGTGGGTTGAATCACGACCCTGACACCTGCTGCTGTATATTTGGAGTTTGCGTGTCTCTCTCTCTCTGTGGTGAGATGTTAACTGCCTCGCCTGGTCTACAGGAGGTCGTTGGTTCAATCCCGACCCTGACGATGCCTGCTGCTGTATATTTGGAGTTTGCATGTCTCTCTCTCTCTCCGTTGTTGCGTAGATTTTGTCTCCGGGTCCTCCGGTTTTACCCCTCCACATTTAGAATGAGCATCACGCGTTCAGAGCATTCGGCTGCAACTATACATGTGCACGCGATAAGCCGACACCGAGGAAAAAAAAAAGCTACATAGCTCTATGGTCTTTAACCTGGTCAAATAAAAAACAAAGTTTAAGTTTAAGGCGTCGCAGTAAGGAGGGGTGGGGGGCGATGCCGCTGCTGCCGCTGTTGCCGTAAGATCCCAGAGCAGCGATTTGCAGGCGATTTTCACTTCGTCATTGGGCACTGTGGTTTTGGGCCCAGAGCAGTTCCACTGTGGGTGTGGGTTTAGCTATACGAGGAGGAAACCCATGCAGAACGGGGGGGGGGGCGGGAAGACAAATCAAACAACAACAACAACAACCGCCGTTCGCCAATAAGTGGCGGCGACGTCCACAGGGCGCCTGTACCAGGCTAGGTGCACGTCGAGGCAACCACGTGAAGTGTGGAAGACTCGCTGATGGCAGGAGGTCACGGGGCAGACCCAGGAGCCACGGGTCGACTGACTGAGTTGACCGGCTGATGCACCACCCGTGCCCCCTACTGTACCAACTCTCTGCACTTTAGCTGCCTGACTCTCCGCTCGTTGTTGTGAGCGTCGCTCCTCCGCCCTCCGCTGTTGCTGGAGGGCGACTGCCCGGAATCGTCATTCACGAGCCTCCTCCATACACACACTCACCTCACTCATACACTGAATGTTAAAACCAGTCCTTGCCTATAACCGTCTGAACAGTGCGAGTCTACGGGTTTCAGTGTGTCTACGGGTCTCTATGTGAGTCTATGGGTCTCTATGTGAGTCAATGGGTCTCTATGTGAGTCTATGGGTCTCTATGTGAGTCTATGGGTCTCTATGTGAGTCTATGAGTCTCTGTGTGAGTCTAAGGGTCTCTGTGTGAGTCTATGGGTCTCTATGTGAGTCTATGGGTCTCTGTGTGAGTCTACGGGTCTCTGTGTGAGTCTACGGGTCTCTGTGCGAGTCTACGGGTCTCTATGCGAGTCTACGGGTCTCTATGTGAGCCTGCGGGTCTCTATGTAAGTCTACGGGTCTCTATGTGAGTCTATGGGTCTCTATGTGAGACTGTGGGTCTCTATGTGAGTCTATGGGTCTCTGTGTGAGACTGTGGGTCTCTGTGTAAGACTGTGGGTCTAACCTCCGTGACCTTACCGGCGTGATCTGGTGAGCGACCGGTAGCTGCATCTCCTCTCATCGCCGCCAGCATCCATCCTGCAATGGTGCTCGCTCACCACTCGCTGCTGGGGTGGTTGTTGTTGTTGTGGCTGTTGTTGTTGTGGCCGTTGTTGTTGTAAACGGCCACCACCTTATTCTGGACCGAACAGGCGACATAACGATCGAACTTTGAATCATTGTTATCATCATCGTCATCATCGCCGCCATCATCATTGTCAATCATCATAATCATCATCACCATCGTCGTCGTCATGATCACCATCGTCGTCGTCATCTTCATCGTTGTCATCATCGTCGTCATGATCACCATCATCATCATCGCTGTAATAATCATCATCAGCAAATCAATGCACTGCTGGATGAAGGCCTCCGTCCCTCCGCCCCCGATGTTACGATCCGCACGGCGCTTGACCCTAGGCAGGGTCGCTCCGTCTCCACGGTAGACGTCCACCGGGGAGATGGAGCGGCGAGTGGACCCTGCACTTGCCCCAACAGCCTGGCCAAGGCTATCCGGGTGACCTTTGTATCTGTCTTGTTGTCCAAAATCCTCTCAACATCATTATAATCAACAACAACAGCAGCTGCTGTTCGCCACTAAGTGGCGGTGAAATCACCACGGCGCTTGTGCCAGGCTAGGTGCACTTTAAGGTCACGTGAAGTGTCTAAGGCTCGCTATTCGCAGATCACGTGGACAGACCCAGGTGTTACGGGTTGACTGCTGTGCCAGGCTAGGTGCACTTTAAGGTCACGTGAAGTGTCTAAGGCTCGCTGCTCGCAGGTCACGTGAACAGACCCAGGTGTTACGGATTGACTGCTGTGCCAGGCTAGGTGCAGAAGGCCACGTGGACAGACCCTGGTGTAACGGGTTGACTGCTGTGCCAGGCTAGGTGCACTTTAAGGTCACGTGAAGTGTCTGAGGCTCGCTGCTCGCAGGCCACGTGAACAGACCCAGGTGTTACGGATTGACTGCTGTGCCAGGCTAGGTGCAGAAGGCCACGTGGACAGACCCTGGTGTAACGGGTTAACTGCTGTGCCAGGCTCGGTGCACTTTAAGGTCACGTGAAGTGTCTGAGGCTGGCTGCTCGCAGGTCACGTGGACAGACCCTGGTGTTACGGATTGACTGCTGTGCCAGGCTAGGTGCAGGAGGAGGCCACGTGGACAGACCCTGGTGTAACGGGTTAACTGCTGTGCCAGGCTAGGTGCACTTTAAGGTCACGTGAAGTGTCTGAGGCTCGCTGCTCGCAGGTCACGTGGACAGACCCTGGTGTTACGAGTTAACTGCATTTCTGACCAACACCACCTAACCAGTGAACTGGAACACGTACACCAGGCCCTCAAGATGAATGGGTACTCGGACCGGATTATTCGCAAAGCTGTCTCTCCAACCATGGAGAAACAACGCCCTTAGATGCCGATCAAAACCATCACGTGACCATACATACCAGGTGTTGCCAAAAAGATTTCCCAAAATCTGAAACAAACGCAAGATCCAGGTCCGATTCAATGCAGTACACAAAATCCGTGATCTAATCCCATCTGTGAAGGATGTCATTCCTGACATGCAATATCCTGGAGTCTCCAAACGTACTTGCACCTGTGGTGGCTGTTACATTGGGGAAATGAAACGACATGTCTCGGACCGTGCTCGCGAACACAAGGCAGATCTGAAACACGGCAGAACCAATACCTCTGATGGTGATGATGGCGGTGACGGTGCCTATGATGGCAGGGATGATGACAGTGGTGATGATGATGGCGGTGATGATGGCGGTAATGATGGCGGTGACGGTGCCTATGATGGCTGGGATGATGACAGTGGTGATGATGATGATGGCGGTGATGATGGCGGTGATGGCTGGGATGATGACAGTGGTGATGATGATGATGGCGATAATGATGGCGGTGACGGTGCCTATGATGGCTGGGATGATGGCGGTGGTGCTGATTGATGATGATAGCGGTGATGATGGCGGTTCCGGTGATGGTGGCGATGGTGGCGGTGATGGCGACGATGGTGGTCGTGATGGCGACGATGGTGGTCGTGATGGTGACGATGGTGGCCGTGATTGCTGCGGTGGTGGCGGTGATGGCGGTGTTAGTAGCGCAATGCGGAGTGCGTCTGTCTCTCCGTGCCGTAGTGTTCGCCCACACCTCATCGTAAATTACTCTCCTCGTCCCTCTCCCCTCCTGCCTCTCTCTCCTTACCCCATCTCCCTCCCCGCTCCCCCTTTCTCGCCCCTGTGCATTTCCCTTACCTATCTCCTCTCCCCACTCTCTCCTCTCTCTCTCCATTTATCTCGCTCTCGATTTCCACTATCTCCTACCCCCTATCTCTCTCTCTCCATCTCTTCTCTCTCCCTTCTATCTCCCTTCTCTCTCTCCTGCATCTCTCTCCATCTCCCCCCCCTCACCACCCCTCTATCTCAAACTCTCCTACCTCACTCTCTCGAGCTCTCCCCCCCTTCTCCCCCTCTCCCTCCCCTCTCCCCCTGCTTCTCCCTCCCCTCTCTATCTCCCCTCTCTGTCCCCTAACTCCCCTCTCCCTCCCCTCTCTCCCCTGCCTCTCCCTCCGCTCTCCCCGCATTCTCCCTCCCGTCTCCCTCCTCTACCCCTCCAATATATCCCCTGCCTCTCCCCCCCTCCCACCCCTCTCTCCCCTCTCCCTCCCTCCCCTCTCCCCCCTCTCCTTCCCCTCTCCCCCCCCCTAGTTGAACTCTGATCTCTCTCCACTCTGCCTGGGGCTGAGGTTTGATTGATTATTTATTTATGTGCCTCCTCCTTCCCGCCGCCAATTAAACCCCCGAATTAATACCGCTGCTGCTGATGATGACGATGCTGATGCTGCTGATGCTGCTGTTCATGCTGCTGCTGATGATGCTACTGCTGATGATACTGCTGCTGATGATGCTACTGCTGATGATGCTGCTGCTGATGATGCTGGTGGTGCTTCTGCTGCTGCTTCTGCTGCTGTTGCTACTGCTGATGATGATGCTGCTGCCACTGCTGTTGATGGTACTGCTGATGATGCTACTGCTGTTGTTTCTGCTGCTGCTCATGCTGCTACTGCTGATGATGCTGCTGCTGATGCTACTGCTGATGATGCTGCTGCTGATGATGCTGGTGGTGCTTCTGCTGCTGCTTCTGCTGCTGTTGCTACTGCTGATGATGATGCTGCTGCCACTGCTGATGATGCTACTGCTGGTGTTTCTGCTGCTGCTGCTGCTCATGCTGCTACTGCTAATGATGCTACTGCTGATGATGCTACTGCTGATGATGATGCCACTGCTACTGCTGATGATGCCACTGCGGCTGCTGCTGCTGATGATGATGCCACTGCTGCTGATGATGATGCTACTGCTTCTGCTGCCACTGCTGGTCGAGACTAAGCACAGAGCAGCAGCCAAAGGACGGAACGCGGCGTTCCTTGGCACGGAGATGAAGAGACGAGGTGGTGGAGGTAGTGGAGGTGGTGGAGGTAGAGGAGGTGGTGGAGGTGGTGGAGGTGGAGGAGGTGGTGGAGGTGGTGGTGGAGGTGGTGGAGGTGGTGGTGGAGGTGGTGGAGGAGGTGGTGGAGGTGGTGGTGGAGGAGGAGGTGGTGGAGGAGGTGGTGGTGGAGGTGGTGGAGGTGGAGGAGGTGGTGGAGGTGGAGGACGTGGTGGAGGAAGTGGAGGAGGTGGTGGTGGAGGTGGTGGAGGTGGTGGTGGAGTGGGAGGAGGTGGTGGAGGAGGTGGCGGTTGAGGAGGTGGTGGTGGAGATGGTGGAGGTGATGGTGGAAGAGGTGGTGGTGGAGGTGTTGGAGGAGGTGGAGGTGGTGGAGTGGGAGGTGGTGGAGGTTGTGGTGGAGGTGGTCGAGGTGGTGGAGTGGGAGGAGGTGGTGGAGGTGGTGGTGGAGGAGGTGGAGGTGGTCGAGGTGGTGCAGTGGGAGAAGGTGGTGGTGGTGGAGGTTGAGGAAGTGGTGGTGGTGGTGGTGGAGGTGGTGGAGTGGGAGGAGGTGGTGGAGGTGGTGGAGGAGGTGGCGGTTGAGGAGGTGGTGGAGGTGGTGGTGGAGATGGTGGAGGTGATGGTGGAAGAGGTGGTGGTGGAGGTGTTAAAGGAGGTGGAGGTGGTGGAGTGGGAGGAGGTGGTGGAGGTTGTGGTGGAGGAGGTGGTCGAGGTGGTGGAGTGGGAGGAGGTGGTGGAGGTGGTGGTGGAGGAGGTGGAGGTGGTCGAGGTGGTGCAGTGGGAGAAGGTGGTGGTGGAGGTTGAGGAGGTGGTGGTGGTGGAGGTGGTGGAGGTGGTGGAGTGGGAGGTGGTGGTGGAGGTGTTGGAGGTGGTGGAGGTGGTGGAGGTGGAGGAGGTGGTGGAGGTGGAGGAGGTGGTGGAGGTGGAGGACGTGGTGGAGGAAGTGGAGGAGGTGGTGGTGGAGGAGGTGGTGGTGGAGTGGGAGGAGGTGGTGGAGGTGGTGGAGGAGGTGGCGGTTGAGGAGGTGGTGGAGGTGGTGGTGGAGATGGTGGAGGTGATGGTGGAAGAGGTGGTGGTGGTGTTGGAGGAGGTGGAGGTGGTGGAGTGGGAGGAGGTGGTGGAGGTTGTGGTGGAGGAGGTGGTCGAGGTGGTGGAGTGGGAGGAGGTGGTGGAGGTGGTGGTGGAGGAGGTGGAGGTGGTCGAGGTGGTGCAGTGGGAGAAGGTGGTGGTGGTGGAGGTGGAGGTTGAGGAGGTGGTGGTGGAGGTGGTGGAGGTGGTAGAGTGGGAGGTGGTGGTGGTGTTGGAGGTGGTGGAGGTGGAGGAGGTGGTGGAGGTGGAGGAGGTGGTGGAGGTGGTGGAGGTGGTGGAGATAGTGGAGGTGGTGGAGGTGGTGGAGGTGGTGGAGTGGGAGGTGTTGGAGGTGGTGGAGGTGGTGGTGGAGGAGGTGGTGGAGGTAGTGGAGTGGGAGGTGGTGGAGGTGGTGGAGGTGTTGGAGGTGGTGGTGGTGGAGGGGGTGGTGGAGGTGGAGGTGTTGGAGGTGGTGGAGGTGGTGGAGGGGGAGGTGGTGGTGGAGGGGGAGGTGGTAGAGGTGGAGGTGGTGGAGGTGGTGGCGGAGGAGGCTCGTGAAGGACGCTGCTGGGCAGTTAGAGGCCGTGCATTCTGACCCATGCACCTAGCCTGGTACACCTAGCCTGGCACACGTAGCCTGGCACACCTAGCCTGGCACAGCAGTTAACCCACGGCACCTGGGTCTGTCCCATAACCTCCTGCACCTAGCCTGGCACACCAATTAACCCATAGCACCGGGCTCTGTCCCGTAACCTCCTGCACCTAGCCTGGCACAGCAGTCAACCCAAGGCACCGGGGTCTGTCCCGTGACATCCTCCTGCCAGCAGCGAGCCTTCAAGACTTCACGTGGCCTCAAAGTGCACCGAGCCTGGCACGGGCGCCGTGGTGACGTCACCACGGGTATTAGTATTGGAATATATGGGTGAGTTAGTGAGTGGGTGAGTGAGAAGGTGAGTATATCAGTGAGTGGGTGAGTGGGTGAGTGAGCGGGTGAGTATATGAGTGGGTGAGTGAGTGGGTGAGTATCTGAGTAAGTGGGTGAGTTAGTTGGTGAGTGAGCAGCTGAGTATATGAGTGGGTGAGTTGGTGAGTATATGGGTGGGTGAGAGGGCGAGTGAGTTGGTGAGTGGTGGGTATATGACTGGGTGAGTTAGTTGGTGAGTATATGAGTGAGTTGGTGAGTATATTAGCGGGTGGGCGAGTGAGTTTGTGAGTGGGCGAGCATATGAGTGGGTGAGTGAGTTGATGTGTGAGTATATGAGTGGGCGAGCGATTGGTGAGTGTGTGAGTAAATGGGTGAGTGGGTGAGTGAGTTGGTGAGTATATGAGTGAGTGGCTGAGTTGGTGAGTGTGTGAGTATATGGGTGAGTGAGTGGGTGAGTGAATGGGTGAGTATATGAGTGAGTGGGCGAGCGAGTTGGTGAGTGTGTGAGTATATGGGTGAGTGGATGAGCTCCTCCGGCAGGCAAGGCTGCGTTGGCTGGGTCATGTAGCCCGCAGGCCCAGCCACCGCATGCCGAAACAGCTTTTGTTCGGCCGGATCGAGGGGGCTAAACGGGCGCGGCACGGGCTAGAGAAGAGATGGAGTGATGTGGTACAGGAGGACGTGGAGCTAAGTGGACTTGCCGATGACTGGTACCAGCGGTGTCAATATCGGCCTCTGTGGAGGAGGCTCGTGAAGGACGCTACTGGGCAGTTGGAGGCAGTCGCCCTACAACAACAACGGAGGGTGGAGGAGCGACGCTCACAACAACGAGCAGAGCGCCGGGTGGCTAAAGCACAGCAGGTTGGCACAGTAGGGGGCACAGGTGGTGCATCAGCCAGTCATCTCAGTCATCTTAGTCAGTCGACCCGTGGCACCTAGGTCTGCCCCGTGACCTGTCAGCGGGCGTTCGACACTTCACGTGGCCTCAAGGTGCACATGGCCTGGCACAGGCGTCGTGATGACGTCACCGCCACTTAGTGGCGAATGGCGGTTGTTGTTGTTGAGTGGGTGAGTGAGTTGGTGAGTATATGAGTGAGTGGGTGAGTGAGCAGGTGAGTGTATGAGTGGGTGAGTGAGTTGGTGAGTATATGAGTGAGTGGGTGAGTGAGCAGGTGAGTGTATGAGTGAGTGGGTGAGTTGGTGTGTGATTATATGGGTGAGTGAGCGAGTAAATTGGTGAGTGGGTGAGTATATGAGCGAGTGGGTGAATGAGCAGGTGAGTGTATGAGCGAGTGGGCGAGTGAGTTAGTGAGTGTGTGAGTATATGGGTGAGTGAGCGAGTGAGTTGGTGAGTGGGTGAGTGGGTGAGTATATGAGTGAGTGGGCGAGTGAGTTGGTGAGTGAGTATATGGGTGAGGGAGTTGGTGAGTACATGAGCGAGTGGGTGAGTGAGCAGGTGAGTATATGCGCGAGTGGGTGAGTGAGTGGGTGAGTATGAGTGGGCGAGTGAGTGGGTGAGTATATGGGCGAGTGGGCGAGTGAGTGGGTGAGTATATGAGTGAGTGGGCGAATGAGTGGGTGAGTATATGGGCGAGTGGGCGAGTGAGTGGGTGAGTATATCAGTGAGTGGGCGAGTGAGTGGGTGAGTATATGAGTGAGTGGGCGAGTGAGTGGGTGAGTGTTTGGGTGAGTGGGCGAGTGAGTGGGTGAGTATATGAGTGAGTGGGCGAGTGAGTGGGTGAGTGTTTGGGTGAGTGGGCGAGTGAGTGGGTGAGTATATGAGTGAGTGGGCGAGTGAGTTGGTGAGTATATGAGCGAGTGGGCGAGTGAGTGGGTGAGTGTTTGGGTGAGTGGGCGAGTGAGTGGGTGAGTGTTTGGGTGAGTGGGCGAGTGAGTGGGCGAGTGAGTGGGTGAGTGTTTGGGTGAGTGGGCGAGTGAGTGGGTGAGTGTTTGGGTGAGTGCCGATGGCATGGAGTGTCCCTCCCCCCCTCTCTCCCCCATGGCCCCACCCCCCGTGGCCCCACCCCCGTGGCCCCCACCCCCCGTGGTCCCAGTGTTGAATCTCTGAGACGCCGGTTTTGAGGAGGAGGAGGCAGGACACCACCTAAGGCACACAGTCCCCGCACACAGACAAAGGTCCCCCGTGTAGCCCACACGGGCTGCTGGGCCAAGTGCTGCTAAGCAGGCGGCACCTATAAGAGGGGTGGTGTCGGTCAGCACCACGGCCGCCCGGCCGCCTTTGTCTCCCCAGTGGACACGCAGACACGACCATACACACACACATACACTACCATACACACACACATACACTACCATACACACCTTTACATAGAGACATCAACACACACACACATACCAACACACACACAGACACAACCATACACACCTTTACATAGAGACATCAACACACACAGACAAAGACCCCCCATATAGCCTTAACAGACTGTAGGGGCAAGTGCTGTTAGCGAGCAGCACCTATGAAGGCCGGCACGGCACACGAGGGGGTGGGTGGCCAGCACCACGCCCGACCGCCTTTGCCTCCCCTGTGACGATGTTTACTGCACACCGCACCAGGTACTACATTGAGTCTGAGTCGACCTAGGGGAGGCCCAGGACCGGTTCAGATCATCGTCACCGGTGCTAGCCGCGAGCGGGAATCGAACTCAGGACTTCGTTGGGTTTCGGAGCGCAGCGTAGCGCTAACCGCTGCGCCACCGCTCCTTGCACACACAGACACACACACAGAGATACACACACAGACAAAGACACGCACACACAGACACAAACACAGAGACACGCACACAGACACGCACACACAGAGACACACACAGAGACACACACAGACACGCACACACAGAGACATACACAGAGACACACACAGACACGCACACACAGAGACATACACAGAGACACACACAGACACGCACACACAGAGACATACACAGAGACACACACAGACACGCACACACAGAGACACACACACAGAGACACACGCACCACAAAATTCTCTGGGTTGCCTAGCTACGGTGAGGCTTGAGAATTTAAGGAAGAGTTGCAGGAGTGGGGGAGGGGAGAGAGAGCGAGGGGAGGAATTAGAGAGAGACAGGGAGAGTGACAGGGAGAGTGACACAGTGAGTGGGTGGGTGGGGGACTAAGTTGAGTGAATGGGTGGGTGGGTGAGCGAGTGGATGGTGAGTGAGTGGATGAATGGGTGAATGGGTGAGTGATTTGGTGGGTGAGTGAGAAGATGTTGAGTGAGTGGATGAATGGGTGAGTGATGGGATGATTGATTTGGTGGGTGAGTAAGCGGATGGTGAGTGAGTGTATGAATGGGTGAGTGATTTGGTGGGTGAGTGAGAAGATGTTGAGTGAGTGGATGAATGGGTGAGTGATGGGATGATTGATTTGGTGGGCGAATAAGTGGATGGTGAGTGAGTGGATGCATGGGTGAGTCATTTGGTGGGTGAGTGAGATGGTGAGTGTATGAATGGGTGAATGGGTGAGTGAGCGGATGGTGAGTGAATGGGTGAATGGGTGACTGATTTGGTGGGTAAGTGAGCGGATGGTGAGTGAATGGGTGAATGGGTGAGTGATTGGGTGGGTGAGTGAGCAGATGGTGAGTGAATGGGTGAGTGAGCAGATGTGAGTGAGTGGATGAATGGGTGAGTGAGTGGATGAATGGGTGAGTGAGTGGGTGGGTGAGTGATTGGTTGAATTATTGTTTCGGTGAGCGAGTGAGCGGATGGTGAGGGAATGGGTGATTTGGTGGGTGAGCAGATGGTGAGTAAGTAGATGCATGGGTGAGTGAGTGAATGGGTGAGTGAGTGAATGGGTGGGTGAGTGAGTGACTGCATGATTGATTTGGTGGGTAATTGGATGGTGAGTATATTGGTGAGTGGGCGAAAGAGTTGGTGAGTGGGTGGGTATATGAGTGGGTGAGTTAGTTGGTGAGTATATGAGTGAGTTGGTGAGTATATGAGACACCACACATATACAAAGACACCGCACACACAGAGACAACGCACACACAGACACCGCACACACAGAGACACCGCACACACAGAGACACCGCACACACAGAGACACCGCACACACAGAGACACCACGCACACAGAGACACCACACATACAGAGACACCACACACACAGAGACACCACACACACAGAGAGACCACACACACAGACACACCACACACACAGAGGCACCACACACACAGAGACACCACACATACAGAAACACCACACACACAGAGACACCACACACACAGAGACACCACACACACAGACACACCACACAGACAGAGACACCACACACACACACAGACACACCACACACACAGACACAGAGACACCACACACACAGACACAGAGACACCACACACACAGACACACACACCACACACACACACAGACACACCACACAGACAGAGACACCACACACACAGACACACCACACACACAGAGACACCACATACACAGACACACCACACAGACAGAGACACCACACACACAAAGACACACCACACACACAGAGACACCACACACACAGACACAGAGACACCGCACACACAGAGACACCGCACACACAGAGACACCACGCACACAGAGACACCACGCACACAGAGACACCACGCACACAGAGACACCACACACACAGAGACACCACACACACAGAGACACCACACATACAGAAACACCACACACACAGAGACACCACACATACAGAAACACCACACACACAGAGACACCACACACACAGAGACACCACATACACAGAGACACCACACACACAGACACACCACACACACAGACACAGAGACACCACACACACAGACACAGAGACACCACACACACAGACACAGACACCACACACACACACAGAGACACCACACACACAGAGACACCACACACACAGACACACCACACAGACAGAGACACCACACACACACACAGACCCACAATGTACGACAAAAAGTGCGAGCAAACATTTCGCCAAACAAACCCAAAAAAAATAATAATTCACGCCGACAAACACAAATTGGTCCGGCCCAATAAATAAATCATGCGAACGAGAATCGCCGGGGTGGGTTTCCTTGGGCCAATTAACGCAGCAGCAGCAGCAGCAGCACGCCCCGTCTAGCGAGTTGCCACGTGGCCCAGGCGCAGTCCTCTTGACGAGCGCGCCGGGCCCTCTGCACGCAAAGCGGACAGATCCCCAGCGCCGTCTCACGCTGGAGCGAGCGCCGTCTCACGCTGGAGCGAGCGCCGTCTCACGCTGGAGCGAGCGCCGTCTCACGCTGGAGCGAGCGCCGTCTCACGCTGGAGCGAGCGCCGTCTCACGCTGGAGCGAGCGCCGTCTCACGCTGGAGCGTGCGCCGTCTCACGCTGGAGCGAGCGCCGTCTCACGCTGGAGCGAGCGCCGTCTCACGCTGGAGCGAGCGCCGTCTCACGCTGGAGCGAGCGCCGTCTCACGCTGGAGCGAGCGCCGTCTCACGCTGGAGCGTGCGCCGTCTCACGCTGGAGCGAGCGCCGTCTCACGCTGGAGCGAGCGCCGTCTCACGCTGGAGCGAGCGCCGTCTCACGCTGGTGCGAGCGCCGTCTCACGCTGGAGCGAGCGCCGTCTCACGCTGGAGCGAGCGCCGTCTCACGCTGGAGCGAGCGCCGTCTCACGCTGGAGCGAGCGCCGTCTCACGCTGGAGCGTGCGCCGTCTCACGCTGGAGCGAGCGCCGTCTCACGCTGGAGCGAGCGCCGTCTCACGCTGGAGCGAGCGCCGTCTCACGCTGGAGCGAGCGCCGTCTCACGCTGGAGCGAGCGCCGTCTCACGCTGGAGCGTGCGCCGTCTCACGCTGGAGCGAGCGGCGTCTCACGCTGGAGCGAGCGGCGGCAGCGGCAGAGGCCGCCGTTGTGGCACACACAGTCGGACACCCCCCCCCCGCCCCCCCGTGTCTTCGTGTCTTCACACGAGCGTTGTTGTTGTGTGCGTGGGTGGGTGCGTGGGTGGGTGCGTGGGTGGGTACGTGGGTGGGTACGTGGGTGGATGCGTGGGTGGGTAGGTGCGTGCGTGGGTGGGTGCGTGGGTGCGTGGGTGGGTACGTGTGTGGGTGGGTGCGTGCGTGGGTGGGTGCGTGCGTGGGTGCGTGGGTGGGTGCGTGGGTGGGTGCGTGGGCGCGTGCGTGCGTGGGTGGGAACGTGAGTGCGTGGGTGGCTGCGTGGGTGGATTGTTGCGTTCGTGGGTGGGTGCGTGGGTGGGTGCCTGAGTGCGTGGGTGGCTGCGTGCGTGCGTGGGTGGATGGGCAGGCCAGCGTCACACCTGGCCGCATTTTGTCATTCAGCAACAACGAAGCACCTGGCCACGAATTCACTTCCCACTGAATTGAGTTGTCATCATCGCGATAGGGTGGGAGGAGGAGGGGGGGTTACGGCCCAATTAATTAACTCACAGCGCACAGAGCCTTGACCAATATTAACAAGCGGTCCACACGCATTAGGAGCTCGCTGTGACGAGAGCCGTGCTGCTGCTGCTGCTGGATAATGCCACGGTGGTGGTGGTGGTGATGGTGGTGGTGATGGTGGTGGTGATGGTGGTGGTGATGGTGGTGGTGGTGATGGTGGTGGTGGTGTGGGGAGTGGTGGTGGTGATGGTGGTGGTGGTGTGGAGAGTGGTGGTGATGGTGGTGATGATGGTGGTGGTGGTGTGGAGAGTGGTGGTGGTGATAGTGGTGGTGGTGATGGTGGTGTGGAGAGTGGTGATGGTGGTGGTGGTGATGATGGTGGTGGTGGTGTGGGGAGTGGTGGTGGTGATGGTGGTGATGGTGGTGTGGAGAGTGGTGATGGTGGTGGTGGTGATGGTGGTGGTGTGGAGAGTGGTGGTGATGGTGGTGGTGGTGTGGAGAGTGGTGGTGATGGTGGTGATGATGGTGGTGGTGGTGTGGAGAGTGGTGGTGGTGATGGTGGTGGTGGTGGTGTGGAGAGTGGTGGTGATGGTGGTGATGATGGTGATGGTGGTGTGGAGAGTGGTAGTGATGATGATGGTGGTGTGGAGAGTGGTGGTGTGGAGAGTGGTGGTGGTGATGGTGGTGTGGAGAGTGGTGGTGATGGTGATGATGGTGGTGGTGGTGTGGAGAGTGATGGTGGTGGTGATGGTGGTGGTGATGGTGATGATGATGGTGGTGTGGAGAGTGGTGGTGTGGAGAGTGGTAGTGATGGTGGTGTGGAGAGTGGTAGTGATGATGATGGTGGTGTGGAGAGTGGTGATGGTGGTGGTGGTGGTGTGGAGAGTGGTGATGGTGGTGGTGGTGGTGATGGTGGTGATGGTGGTGTGGAGAGTGGTAGTGATGGTGATGATTGTGGTGGTGGTGTGGAGAGTGGTGGTGATGGTGATGATGGTGGTGGTGGTGATGGTGGTGGTGATGGTGATGATGGTGGTGGTGGTGATGGTGGTGATGGTGATGATGATGATGGTGGTGATGGTGGTGGTGATGGTGATGGTGGTGATGATGATGATGGTGGTGATGATGGTGGTGGTGGTGTGGAGAGTGGTGGTGGTGAGGAGAGTGGTGGTGGTGATGGTGGTGGTGGTGATGGTGGTGTGGAGAGTGGTGATGGTGGTGGTGGTGATGATGGTGGTGGTGGTGTGGAGAGTGGTAGTGATGGTGGTGTGGGGAGTGGTGGTGATGGTGGTGGTGGTGTGGGGAGTGGTAGTGATGGTGGTGGTGTGGAGAGTGGTGGTGGTGATGGTGATGGTGGTGATGGTGGTGGTGGAGTGGTAGTGGTGGTGGTGTGGAGAGTGGTGGTGTAGCGGTTCGCGCTACGCTGCGCTCACGGCGAACACCGGTGGCGATTATCTGAACCGGTCCTGGGCCCTCCCCCTAGGTCGACTCAGCCTCAAATGAGTACCTGGTGCGGTGTGCGGTGTGCAGTAGTAAACATCGCTACTGGGGAGACAAAGGCGGTCGGGCGTGGTTCTGGCCACCCATCCCATCGTGTGCCGTGCCGGCCTTCATAGGGTGGCTGCTCGCTAACAGCACTTGCCCCTGCACTCTGTTAAGGCTACACAGGGGACCTTTATCTTTGGTGGTGATAGTGGTTATGATGGTAGAGATGGTGATGAGTGTTCTTGTGGTGATGGTTATTATGGTGATGATGGTAATGGTGATTAAGTTTAAGTTTATGATGAAATAAAAAACACTTTGATGATGTTGATGGTGGTAATAAAATTGGTAATGATGGTGTTCAAAGTTGATTATGAAATTGATTATGAAATTGATTGATTATGAAATTGATTGCATTGTTTATGACGGATGGTGGTGATTATGGTGATAGCGATAATGCTAGTGATGATGCTAATGATGATGGTGATGATGATGGTGCTACTGATGATGGTGTTAGTGATGATGGTGATGATGATGCTAGTGATGATGGTGTTAGTGATGATGGTGGTGATGATGCTAGTGATGATGGTGATGATGGTACTAGTGATGATGGTGTTAGTGATGATGGTGCTAGTGATGATGGTGATAGTAATGATGGTGATAGTAATGATAGTGTTAGTGATGATGGTGTTAGTGATGATGGTGATGATGGTGCTAGTGATGATGGTGCTAGTGATGATGATGATGGTGATGATGGTGCTAGTGATAATGCTAGTGATGATGGTGATGATGGTGCTAGTGATGATGGTAATGATGGTGATGATGGTAATGATGGTGATGATCGTGCTAGTGATGATGGTGATGATGGTGTTAGTGATGATGGTTTTAGTGATGATGGTACTGGTGATGATGGTGCTAGTGATGATGGTGATGATGGTGCTAGTGATGATGGTGATGATGGTGATGATGGTGCTAGTGATTATGGTGATGATGGTGATGATGGTGCTGATGGTGCTAGTGATGATGGTGTTAGTGATGATGGTGATAATGATGATGGTGTTAGTGATGATGGTTTTAGTGATGATGGTGCTGGTGATGATGGTGCTAGTGATGATGGTGATGATGGTGATGATGGTGCTAGTGATGATGGTGTTAGTGATGATGGTGTTAGTGATGATGGTGCTAGTGATGATGGTGTTAGTGATGATGGTGATAATGATGATGGTGTTAGTGATGATGGTTTTAGTGATGATGGTGCTGGTGATGATGGTGCTAGTGATGATGGTGATGATGGTGCTAGTGATGATGGTGTCAGTGATGATGGTGCTAGTGATGATGGTGCTAGTGATGATGGTGATGATGGTGATGATGGTGCTAGTGATAATGGTGATAATGGTTATAGTGATGATGGTGATGATGGTGATGATGGTACTAGTGATGATGGTGCTAGTGATGATGGTGATGATGGTGATGGTGATGATGGTGCTGGTGATGATGGTGCTAGTGATGATGGTGCTAGTGATGATGATGGTGCTAGTGATGATGATGGTGATGATGGTGATAGTGATGATGGTGATGATAGTGCTAGTGATGATGATGCTAGTGATGATGGTGCCAGTGATGATGCTAGTGATGATGGTGCTAGTGATGGTGGCGATGATGGTGCTACTGATGATGGTGTTAGTGATGATGGTGATGATGGTGATAGTGATGATGGTGATAGTGATGATGGTGATAATGATGATGGTGTTAGTGATGATGGTTTTAGTGATGATGGTGCTGGTGATGATGGTGCTAGTGATGATGGTGATGATGGTGATGATGGTGCTAGTGATGATGGTGTTAGTGATGATGGTGCTAGTGATGATGGTGTTAGTGATGATGGCGATAATGATGATGGTGTTAGTGATGATGGTTTTAGTGATGATGGTGCTGGTGATGATGGTGCTAGTGATGATGGTGATGATGGTGCTAGTGATGATGGTGTCAGTGATGATGGTGCTAGTGATGATGGTGCTAGTGATGATGGTGATGATGGTGCTAGTGATAATGGTGATAATGGTTATAGTGATGATGGTGATGATGGTACTAGTGATGATGGTGCTAGTGATGATGGTGATGATGGTGATGATGGTGATGGTGATGATGGTGCTGGTGATGATGGTGCTAGTGATGATGGTGCTAGTGATGATGATGGTGCTAGTGATGATGAAGGTGATGATGGTGATAGTGATGATGGTGATGATAGTGCTAGTGATGATGATGCTAGTGATGATGGTGCCAGTGATGATGCTAGTGATGATGGTGCTAGTGATGGTGGCGATGATGGTGCTACTGATGATGGTGTTAGTGATGATGGTGATGATGGTGATAGTGATGATGGTGATAGTGATGATGGTGATAGTGATGATGGTGATGATGGTGATATTGATGATGGTGCTGGTGATGATGGTGATGATGATGCTGGTGATGATGGTGCTAGTGATGATGGTGATGATAGTGATGATGGTGATAGTGATGATGGTGATGATGATGGTGATAGTGATGATGGTGATGATGGTGCTAGTGATGATGGTGATGATGATGCTAGTGATGATGCTAGTGATGATAGTGCTAGTGATGGTGGCGATGATAGTGCTACTGATGATGGTGTTAGTGATGATGGTGATGATGGTGCTAGTGATGATCGTGATAGTGATGATGGTGCTAGTGATGATGGTGCTAGTGATGATGGTGATGATGGTGCAAGTGATGATGGTGCTAGTGATGATGATGCTAGTGATGATGGTGATGGTGCTAGTGATGATGGTGATGATGGTGCTAGTGATGATGGTGATGATGGTGCTAGTGATGATGGTGATGATGGTCCTAGTGATGATGGTGTTAGTGATGATGGTGCTAGTGGTGATGATGGTGCTGGTGGTAATGATGGTGCTGGTGGTGATGGTGCTAGTGATGATGGTGATGATGGTGCTAGTGATGATGGTGATGATGGTGCTAGTGATGATGATGGTGCTAGTGATGATAGTGTTAGTGATGATGGTGCTGGTGATGATGGTGCTAGTGATGATGGTGATGATGGTGATGATGGTGCTAGTGATGATGGTGATGATCGTGCTAGTAATGATGATGGTGCTAATGATGATGGTGCTAGTGATGATGGTGATGATGGTGCTAGTGATGATGGTGATGATGGTGCCGGTGATGATGATGGTGCTAGTGATGATAGTGATGGTGCTAGTGATGATGGTGATGATGGTGATGATGCTAGTGATGATGGTGATGATGGTGATGATGGTGTGAGTGATGATGATGCTAGTGATGATGGTGCTAGTGATGGTGTTAGTGATGATGGTGCTAGTGATGATGGTGCTAGTGATGGTGTTAGTGATGATGGCGCTAGTGATGATGCTGATGATGATAGTGCTAGTGACGATGATGATGATGGTGCTAGTGATGATGGTGCTGGTGATGATAGTGCTAGTGATGATGGTGATGATGGTGATGATGGTGCTAGTGATGATGGTGATGATGGTGCTAGTGATGATGGTGATGATAGTGATGATGGTGATGATGATGGTGACAGTGATGATGGTGATGATGGTGCTAGTGATGATGGTGATGATGATGCTAGTGATGATGCTAGTGATGATGGTGCTAGTGATGGTGGCGATGATGGTGTTACTGATGATGGTGTTAGTGATGATGGTGATGATGGTGATGATGGTGCTAGTGATGATGGTGCTAGTGATGATGGTGATGATGGTGCTAGTGATGATAGTGATGATGGTGCTAGTGATGATGGTGCTAGTGATGATGATGATGGTGATGATGGTGCTAGTGATGATGGTGCTAGTGATGATGGTGATGATGGTGCTAGTGATGATGGTGATGATGGTCGTAGTGATTATGGTGTTAGTGATGATGGTGCTAGTGGTGATGATGGTGGTGATGATGGTGCTAGTGATGATGGTGATGATGGTGCTAGTGATGATGGTGATGATGGTGCTAGTGATGATGGTGATGATGGTGTTAGTGATGATGGTGATAGTGATGATGGTGCTAGTGATGATGGTGATGATGGTGATGATGGTGATGATGATGATGATGGTGCTAGTGATGATGGTGCTAGTGATGGTGATGATGGTGCTTGTGATGGTCCTAGTGATAATGGTGTTAATGATGATGGTGCTAGTGATGATGGTGCTAGTGATGATGGCGTTAGTGATGATGGTGATGATGGTGTTAGTGATGATGGTGATAGTGATGATGATGATGATGGTGCTAGTGATGATGGTGATGATGGTGCTAGTGATGATGGTACTAGTGACGATGATGATGATGGTGATGATGGTGATGATGGTGCTTGTGATGGTCCTAGTGATAATGGTGTTAATGATGATGGTGCTAGTGATGATGGTGCTAGTGGTGATGATGGTGCTAGTGATGATGATGGTGCTGGTGGTGATGATGATGCTAGTGATGCTGGTGATGATGGTGCTAGTGATGATGGTGATGATCGTGCTAGTGATGATGGTGCTAGTGATGATAGTGTTAGTGATGATGGTGCTGGTGATGATGGTGCTAGTGATGATGGTGATGATGGTGATGATGGTGCTAGTGATGATGGTGATGATCGTGCTAGTGATGATGATGATGGTGCTAATGATGATAGTGTTAGTGATGATGGTGCTGGTGATGATGGTGCTAGTGATGATGGTGATGATGGTGCAAGTGATGATGGTGATGATGGTGCTGGTGATGATGATGGTGCTAGTGATGATAGTGATGGTGCTAGTGATGATGGTGATGATGGTGATGATGCTAGTGATGATGGTGATGATGGTGATGATGATGTGAGTGATGATGATGCTAGTGATGATGCTAGTGATGATGGTGCTAGTGATGGTGTTAGTGATGATGGTGCTAGTGATGATGGTGCTAGTGATGGTGTTAGTGATGATGGTGCTAGTGATGATGCTGATGATGATGGTGCTAGTGACGATGATGATGATGATGATGGTGCTAGTGATGATGGTGCTGGTGATGATAGTGCTAGTGATGATGGTGATGATGGTGCTAGTGATGATGGTGATGATGGTGCTAGTGATGATGGTGATGATAGTGATGATGGTGATGATGATGGTGACAGTGATGATGGTGCTAGTGATGATGGTGATGATGATGATGCTAGTGATGATGCTAGTGATGATGGTGCTAGTGATGGTGGCGATGATGGTGTTACTGATGATGGTGTTAGTGATGATGGTGATGATGGTGATGATGGTGCTAGTGATGATGGTGCGAGTGATGATGGTGATGATGGTGCTAGTGATGATAGTGATGATGGTGCTAGTGATGATGGTGCTAGTGATGATGATGGTGATGATGGTGCTAGTGATGATGGTGCTAGTGATGATGGTGCTAGTGATGATGGTGATGATGGTGCTAGTGATGATGGTGATGATGGTCGTAGTGATTATGGTGTTAGTGATGATGGTGCTAGTGATGATGGTGCTAGTGGTGATGATGGTGCTGGTGCTGATGATGGTGCTAGTGATGATGGTGATGATGGTGCTGGTGATGATGGTTCTAGTGATGATGGTGATGATGGTGCTAGTGATGATGGTGATGATGGTCGTAGTGATTATGGTGTTAGTGATGATGGTGCTAGTGGTGATGATGGTGCTGGTGGTGATGATGGTGCTAGTGATGATGGTGATGATGGTGCTAGTGATGATGGTGATGATGGTGCTAGTGATGATGGTGATGATGGTGTTAGTGATGATGGTGATAGTGATGATGGTGCTAGTGATGATGGTGATGATGGTGATGATGGTGATGATGATGATGGTGCTAGTGATGATGGTGCTAGTGATGGTGATGATGGTGCTTGTGATGGTCCTAGTGATAATGGTGTTAATGATGATGGTGCTAGTGATGATGGTGCTAGTGATGATGGCGTTAGTGATGATGGTGCTAGTGATGATGGTGCTAGTGGTGATGATGGTACTAGTGATGATGATGGTGCTAGTGATGATAGTGTTAGTGATGATGGTGCTGGTGATGATGGTGCTAGTGATGATGGTGATGATGGTGATGATGGTGCTAGTGATGATGGTGATGATCGTGCTAGTAATGATGATGGTGCTAATGATGATGGTGCTAGTGATGATGGTGATGATGGTGCTAGTGATGATGGTGATGATGGTGCCGGTGATGATGATGGTGCTAGTGATGATAGTGATGGTGCTAGTGATGATGGTGATGATGGTGATGATGCTAGTGATGATGGTGATGATGGTGATGATGGTGTGAGTGATGATGATGCTAGTGATGATGGTGCTAGTGATGGTGTTAGTGATGATGGTGCTAGTGATGATGGTGCTAGTGATGGTGTTAGTGATGATGGCGCTAGTGATGATGCTGATGATGATAGTGCTAGTGACGATGATGATGATGGTGCTAGTGATGATGGTGCTGGTGATGATAGTGCTAGTGATGATGGTGATGATGGTGATGATGGTGCTAGTGATGATGGTGATGATGGTGCTAGTGATGATGGTGATGATAGTGATGATGGTGATGATGATGGTGACAGTGATGATGGTGATGATGGTGCTAGTGATGATGGTGATGATGATGCTAGTGATGATGCTAGTGATGATGGTGCTAGTGATGGTGGCGATGATGGTGTTACTGATGATGGTGTTAGTGATGATGGTGATGATGGTGATGATGGTGCTAGTGATGATGGTGCTAGTGATGATGGTGATGATGGTGCTAGTGATGATAGTGATGATGGTGCTAGTGATGATGGTGCTAGTGATGATGATGATGGTGATGATGGTGCTAGTGATGATGGTGCTAGTGATGATGGTGATGATGGTGCTAGTGATGATGGTGATGATGGTCGTAGTGATTATGGTGTTAGTGATGATGGTGCTAGTGGTGATGATGGTGGTGATGATGGTGCTAGTGATGATGGTGATGATGGTGCTAGTGATGATGGTGATGATGGTGCTAGTGATGATGGTGATGATGGTGTTAGTGATGATGGTGATAGTGATGATGGTGCTAGTGATGATGGTGATGATGGTGATGATGGTGATGATGATGATGATGGTGCTAGTGATGATGGTGCTAGTGATGGTGATGATGGTGCTTGTGATGGTCCTAGTGATAATGGTGTTAATGATGATGGTGCTAGTGATGATGGTGCTAGTGATGATGGCGTTAGTGATGATGGTGATGATGGTGTTAGTGATGATGGTGATAGTGATGATGATGATGATGGTGCTAGTGATGATGGTGATGATGGTGCTAGTGATGATGGTACTAGTGACGATGATGATGATGGTGATGATGGTGATGATGGTGCTTGTGATGGTCCTAGTGATAATGGTGTTAATGATGATGGTGCTAGTGATGATGGTGCTAGTGGTGATGATGGTGCTAGTGATGATGATGGTGCTGGTGGTGATGATGATGCTAGTGATGCTGGTGATGATGGTGCTAGTGATGATGGTGATGATCGTGCTAGTGATGATGGTGCTAGTGATGATAGTGTTAGTGATGATGGTGCTGGTGATGATGGTGCTAGTGATGATGGTGATGATGGTGATGATGGTGCTAGTGATGATGGTGATGATCGTGCTAGTGATGATGATGATGGTGCTAATGATGATAGTGTTAGTGATGATGGTGCTGGTGATGATGGTGCTAGTGATGATGGTGATGATGGTGCAAGTGATGATGGTGATGATGGTGCTGGTGATGATGATGGTGCTAGTGATGATAGTGATGGTGCTAGTGATGATGGTGATGATGGTGATGATGCTAGTGATGATGGTGATGATGGTGATGATGATGTGAGTGATGATGATGCTAGTGATGATGCTAGTGATGATGGTGCTAGTGATGGTGTTAGTGATGATGGTGCTAGTGATGATGGTGCTAGTGATGGTGTTAGTGATGATGGTGCTAGTGATGATGCTGATGATGATGGTGCTAGTGACGATGATGATGATGATGATGGTGCTAGTGATGATGGTGCTGGTGATGATAGTGCTAGTGATGATGGTGATGATGGTGCTAGTGATGATGGTGATGATGGTGCTAGTGATGATGGTGATGATAGTGATGATGGTGATGATGATGGTGACAGTGATGATGGTGCTAGTGATGATGGTGATGATGATGATGCTAGTGATGATGCTAGTGATGATGGTGCTAGTGATGGTGGCGATGATGGTGTTACTGATGATGGTGTTAGTGATGATGGTGATGATGGTGATGATGGTGCTAGTGATGATGGTGCGAGTGATGATGGTGATGATGGTGCTAGTGATGATAGTGATGATGGTGCTAGTGATGATGGTGCTAGTGATGATGATGGTGATGATGGTGCTAGTGATGATGGTGCTAGTGATGATGGTGCTAGTGATGATGGTGATGATGGTGCTAGTGATGATGGTGATGATGGTCGTAGTGATTATGGTGTTAGTGATGATGGTGCTAGTGATGATGGTGCTAGTGGTGATGATGGTGCTGGTGCTGATGATGGTGCTAGTGATGATGGTGATGATGGTGCTGGTGATGATGGTTCTAGTGATGATGGTGATGATGGTGCTAGTGATGATGGTGATGATGGTCGTAGTGATTATGGTGTTAGTGATGATGGTGCTAGTGGTGATGATGGTGCTGGTGGTGATGATGGTGCTAGTGATGATGGTGATGATGGTGCTAGTGATGATGGTGATGATGGTGCTAGTGATGATGGTGATGATGGTGTTAGTGATGATGGTGATAGTGATGATGGTGCTAGTGATGATGGTGATGATGGTGATGATGGTGATGATGATGATGGTGCTAGTGATGATGGTGCTAGTGATGGTGATGATGGTGCTTGTGATGGTCCTAGTGATAATGGTGTTAATGATGATGGTGCTAGTGATGATGGTGCTAGTGATGATGGCGTTAGTGATGATGGTGCTAGTGATGATGGTGCTAGTGGTGATGATGGTACTAGTGATGATGATGGTGCTGGTGGTGATGATGGTGCTAGTGATGATGGTGATGATGGTGTTAGTGATGATGGTGATAGTGATGATGGTGATGATGGTGCTAGTGATGATGGTGATGATGGTGCTAGTGATGATGGTACTAGTGACGATGATGATGATGGTGATGATGGTGATGATGGTGATGATGGTGCTTGTGATGGTCCTAGTGATAATGGTGTTAATGATGATGGTGCTAGTGATGATGGTGCTAGTGGTGATGATGGTGCTAGTGATGATGATGGTGCTGGTGGTGATGATGGTGCTAGTGATGCTGGTGATGATGGTGCTAGTGATGATGGTGATGATCGTGCTAGTGATGATGGTGCTAGTGATGATAGTGTTATTGATGATGGTGCTGGTGATGATGGTGCTAGTGATGATGGTGATGATGGTGATGATGGTGCTAGTGATGATGGTGATGATCGTGCTAGTGATGATGATGATGGTGCTAATTATGATAGTGTTAGTGATGATGGTGCTGGTGATGATGGTGCTAGTGATGATGGTGATGATGGTGCAAGTGATGATGGTGATGATGGTGCTGGTGATGATGATGGTGCTAGTGATGATAGTGATGGTGCTAGTGATGATGGTGATGATGGTGATGATGCTAGTGATGATGGTGATGATGATGTGAGTGATGATGATGCTAGTGATGATGCTAGTGATGATGGTGCTAGTGATGGTGTTAGTGATGATGGTGCTAGTGATGATGCTGATGATGATGGTGCTAGTGACGATGATGATGGTGCTAGTGATGGTGCTGGTGATGATAGTGCTAGTGATGATGGTGATGATGGTGCTAGTGATGATGGTGATGATGGTGCTAGTGATGATGGTGATGATAGTGATGATGGTGATGATGATGGTGACAGTGATGATGGTGCTAGTGATGATGGTGATGATGATGCTAGTGATGATGCTAGTGATGATGGTGCTAGTGATGGTGGCGATGATGGTGTTACTGATGATGGTGTTAGTGATGATGGTGATGATGGTGATGATGGTGCTAGTGATGATGGTGCGAGTGATGATGGTGATGATGGTGCTAGTGATGATGGTGCTAGTGATGATGCTGATGATGATGGTGCTAGTGACGATGATGATGATGATGGTGCTAGTGATTATGGTGCTGGTGATGATAGTGCTAGTGATGATGGTGATGATGGTGCTAGTGATGATGGTGATGATGGTGCTAGTGATGATGGTGATGATAGTGATGATGGTGATGATGATGGTGACAGTGATGATGGTGCTAGTGATGATGGTGATGATGATGCTAGTGATGATGCTAGTGATGATGGTGCTAGTGATGGTGGCGATGATGGTGTTACTGATGATGGTGTTAGTGATGATGGTGATGATGGTGATGATGGTGCTAGTGATGATGGTGCGAGTGATGATGGTGATGATGGTGCTAGTGATGATGGTGCTAGTGATGATGGTGCTAGTGATGATGGTGATGATGGTGCTAGTGATGATGGTGATGATGGTCGTAGTGATTATGGTGTTAGTGATGATGGTGCTAGTGATGATGGTGCTAGTGGTGATGATGGTGCTGGTGCTGATGATGGTGCTAGTGATGATGGTGATGATGGTGCTGGTGATGATGGTTCTAGTGATGATGGTGATGATGGTGCTAGTGATGATGGTGATGATGGTGTTAGTGATGATGGTGATAGTGATGATGGTGATGATGGTGCTAGTGATGATGGTGATGATGGTGCTAGTGATGATGGTACTAGTGACGATGATGATGATGGTGATGATGGTGATGATGATGATGGTGCTAGTGATGATGGTGCTAGTGATGGTGATGATGGTGCTTGTGATGGTCCTAGTGATAATGGTGTTAATGATGATGGTGCTAGTGATGATGGTGCTAGTGGTGATGATGGTGCTAGTGATGATGATGGTGCTGGTGGTGATGATGGTGCTAGTGATGATGGTGATGATGGTGCTAGTGATGATGGTGATGATGGTGCTAGTGATGATGGTGCTAGTGATGATGATGGTGATAATGATGGTGATGATGGTGCTAGTGATGATGGTGATGATGGTGCTAGTGATGATGGTGATGATGGTCGTAGTGATTATGGTGTTAGTGATGATGGTGCTAGTGATGATGGTGCTAGTGGTGATGATGGTGCTGGTGGTGATGATGGTGCTAGTGATGATGGTGATGATGGTGCTAATGATGATGGTGATGATGGTGCTAGTGATGATGGTGATCATGGTGCTAGTGATGATGGTGATCATGGTGCTAGTGATGGTGCTGGTGATGATGGTGTTAGTGATGATGGTGCTGGTGATGATGGTGCTAGTGATGATGGTGATGATGGTGATGATGGTGCTAGTGATGATGGTGATGATGGTGATGATGGTGATGATGGTGCTGGTGATGATGATGATGATGGTTCTAGTGATGATGGTGATGATAGTGCTACTGATGATGGTGTTAGTGATGATGGTGATGATGGTGATGATGATGATGGTGCTAGTGATGATGGTGCTAGTGATGGTGATGATGGTGCTTGTGATGGTCCTAGTGATAATGGTGTTAATGATGATGGTGCTAGTGATGATGGTGCTAGTGGTGATGATGGTGCTAGTGATGATGATGGTGCTGGTGGTGATGATGGTGCTAGTGATGATGGTGATGATGGTGCTAGTGATGATGGTGATGATCGTGCTAGTGATGATGATGGTGCTAGTGATGATAGTGTTAGTGATGATGGTGCTGGTGATGATGGTGCTAGTGATGATGGTGCTAGTGATGATGGTGATGATGGTGCTAGTGATGATGGTGATGATGGTGCTGGTGATGATGATGGTGCTAGTGATGATAGTGATGGTGCTAGTGATGATGGTGATGATGGTGATGATGCTAGTGATGATGGTGATGATGGTGCAAGTGATGATGATGCTAGTGATGATGCTAGTGATGATGGTGCTAGTGATGGTGTTAGTGATGATGGTGCTAGTGATGATGGTGCTAGTGATGGTGTTAGTGATGATGGTGCTAGTGATGATGCTGATGATGATGGTGCTAGTGACGATGATGATGATGGTGCTAGTGATGATGGTGCTGGTGATGATAGTGCTAGTGATGATGGTGATGATGGTGCTAGTGATGATGGTGATGATGGTGCTAGTGATGATGGTGATGATAGTGATGATGGTGATGATGGTGATAGTGATGATGGTGATGATGGTGCTAGTGATGATGGTGATGATGATGCTAGTGATGATGCTAGTGATGATGCTAGTGATGATGGTGCTAGTGATGGTGGCGATGATGGTGTTACTGATGATGGTGTTAGTGATGATGGTGATGATGGTGCTAGTGATGATGGTGCTAGTGATGATGGTGATGATGGTGCTAGTGATGATGGTGATGATGGTGCTAGTGATGATGGTGCTAGTGATGATGATGGTGATAATGATGGTGATGATGGTGCTAGTGATGATGGTGATGATGGTGCTAGTGATGATGGTGATGATGGTCGTAGTGATTATGGTGTTAGTGATGATGGTGCTAGTGATGATGGTGCTAGTGGTGATGATGGTGCTAGTGATGATGGTGATGATGGTGCTAATGATGATGGTGATGATGGTGCTAGTGATGATGGTGATCATGGTGCTAGTGATGATGGTGATCATGGTGCTAGTGATGGTGCTGGTGATGATGGTGTTAGTGATGATGGTGCTGGTGATGATGGTGCTAGTGATGATGGTGATGATGGTGATGATGGTGCTAGTGATGATGGTGATGATGGTGCTGGTGATGATGATGATGATGATGGTTCTAGTGATGATGGTGATGATAGTGCTACTGATGATGGTGTTAGTGATGATGGTGATGATGGTGCTAGTGATGATGGTACTAGTGATGATGGTGCTAGTGATGATGGTGATGATGGTCCTAGTGATGATGGTGTTAATGATGATGATGCTAGTGATGATGGTGCTAGTGGTGATGATGGTGCTAGTGATGATGATGGTGCTGGTGGTGATGATGGTGCTAGTGATGATGGTGATGATGGTGTTAGTGATGATGGTGCTAGTGATGATGGTGATAGTGATGATGGTGCTAGTGATGATGGTGATGATGGTGCTAGTGATGATGGTGCTGGTGGTGATGGTGATAGTGATGATGGTGCTAGTGATGATGGTGCTAGTGATGATGGTGATGATGGTGCTTGTGATGTTCCTAGTGATGATGGTATTAATGATTATGGTGCTAGTGATGATGGTGCTAGTGGTGATGATCGTGCTAGTGATGATGGTGCTGGTGGTGATGATGGTGCTAGTGATGATGGTGATGATGGTGCTAGTGATGATGGTGATGATGGTGCTAGTGATGATGATGGTGCTAGTGATGATAGTGTTAGTGATGATGGTGCTGGTGATGATGGTGCTAGTGATGATGATGATGGTGATGATGGTGCTAGTGATGATGGTGCTGGTGATGATAGTGATGGTGCTAGTGATGATGGTGATGATGGTGATGATGATGCTAGTGATGATGGTGATGATGGTGATGATGGTGCGAGTGATGATGATGCTAGTGATGGTGTTTGTGATGATGGTGCTAGTGATGATGGTGCTGGTGATGATGGTTATGGTGATGATGGTGCTAGTGATGATGATGCTGGTGATGATGATGCTAGTGATGATGGTGCTAGTGATGGTGTTAGTGATGATGGTGCTAGTGATGATGGTGCTAGTGATGGTGTTAGTGATGATGGTGCTAGTGATGATGCTGGTGATGATGGTGCTAGTGACGATGATGATGGTGCTAGTGATGATGGTGCTGGTGATGATGGTGCTAGTGATGATGGTGATGATGGTGATGATGGTGCTAGTGATGATGGTGATGATGGTGCTAGTGATGATGGTGCTGGTGATGATGGTGCTAGTGATGATAGTGATGGTGCTAGTGATGATGGTGATGATGGTGATGATGCAAGTGATGATGGTGATGATGGTGCGAGTGATGATGATGCTAGTGATGATGCTAATGATGGTGTTTGTGATGATGGTGCTAGTGATGATGGTGCTGGTGATGATGGTGCTAGTGATGATGATGCTGGTGATGATGATGCTAGTGATGATGGTGCTAGTGATGGTGTTAGTGATGATGGTGCTGGTGATGATGATGCTAGTGATGATGGTGCTAGTGATGGTGCTAGTGATGGTGTTAGTGATGATGGTGCTAGTGATTATGGTGTTATTGATGATGATGGTGATGATGGTCCTGGTGACGACAACAGTGCTGATGCTCATGTTCATAATGAAGCTGATGATGCTGCTGATGATGACCAGAGATGGTGATTTGTCGATGATAATGATGATCACGGCTAAGTTGAATATCGCCACGATGACGACTGACGATTCCCAATGACGGCAAAGCTTCTCATCAGCGAGCCCTGCTGCGCAAATGACTTTTGGGCGCTCGCCTCCCCGTTTACAACCCTGCAGGGATAGTGGTGGAAATTCCACATTCCTATGGCGCAAGGAGGAAGTGCGGTCAAGTGCATGAAAGCTCGCATAAACCACGGTTGACTTCCCTTCCAAAGTGGTTCTCGTTTTATCGACCACGCGCCAGGGATGATGACTACGACGACGACGATGATGTTTCTAATGATGTTTACATCACCTAACCACCACCACCATCATCATCATCGGAAGCGGCGAATTGACGAAAGTTCCCCGGCTCTCCGCGTAGCCCACACAAGGCTCTGTTGTTGGGGCACGTGCAGTGGGGGGAGCAAGCACCACGCCCCCGGCCGCCTTTGTATCCCCCGTTGCTGATGTGGGGGTGGCCAGCACCGTGCCCGGCCGTCTTTGTCTTCCCAGTGGGGATGTTTTACACATTTCGTAGCAGGCACTCATTCGAGGCACAGTTGACCTCGGGGCGGGAGGCCCAGGGCCGTGTTTTGAGATAATCGCCACTGATGTTGGCCGTGAGTGAAAATCGAATGCCCCGGGGTTTGTCGCTAACCGCTGCGCCACCGCTCCCCATACAAATGCACAACCCCAGCCACAACATCACATGCCGCTGCTAATTAACCAATTATCTCTCTTTACAATGTGCAGGTGTGCACGTGTGTGTGTGTGCGCGCGCGCGTCTGTGTGTATGTGTACACCACACGTGTTCTGTGAGAGCGGGGAGCGGTGGCGCAGTGGTTAGCGCGCTGCGGGCGCTTACGAAGTTAGATTCCCGCTCACGGCCACCACCACCACCACCAACCAACACCGGTGACGATTACCTGAACCGGTCCTGGGCCCTCCCCTAGGTCGACTCGGCCTCAAATGAGTAGCTGATGCGATGTGTGGTAAAAACATCGCCACTTCTGGGGAGACAAAGGCGGCCGGGCGTGGTGCTGGCCACCCACCCCCTCGTGTGCCGTGCCGGTAGCCTTCACAGGGTGCCGCTCGCTCACAGCACTTGCCCCAACGGCCTGCTAAAGGCTACGCGGGGGATCTTTGCCTTTGGCACGGAGAGCGGTGGCGCAGCGGTTAGCGCGCCTTACCCGGGGCCCGCCAGCCGCTGCGCTTACGGCGAACATCGAGCAACCCGTCACGTGCCCTCCCCTAGGTCGACTCAGCCTCACACGGGCACCCTTCGATGTTGTTAAGCATCGGCACTGGGGGAGACAAAGGCGGCCGGGCGTGGTTTGCTGCTGACTGCGTGTAGCCTGCAGGCCCTCCTCTGCAGATTACACGGGGGATCTTTGTCTTTGTGTGTGTCTGTGTGTCTGTGTGTGTCTGTGGCTGTGTCTGTGTGTGTGTGGCTGTGTGTGTGTCTGTGTGTGTGTGGCTGTGTGTCTGTGTGTGTCTTTGTGTGTGGCTGTGTGTGTGTGGCTGTGTGTGTCTGTGTGTGTCTCTGTGTCTGTGTGTCTGCTATGAACCTGGCGACAGAGTTCGATTCCCGCTCACGGCCAACACCAGTGACGATTATCTGAACCAGTCTCGGGCCTCCCCTAGGTCGACTCAGCCTCAAATGAGTACCTGGTGCGGTGTGTAGTAAATATCGCCACTAGGGAGACAAAGGCGGTCGGGCGTGGTGCTGGCCACCCACCCCCTCGTGTACCGTTCCGGCCTTCAAAGGTGCTGCTCGCTAACAGCACTTGCCTCTACAGTCTGTTAAGGCTATACGGGGGATCTTTGTCTTTGTGTGTTTGTGTGTGTGGGGAGCGGTAGTGTGGCGGTTAGCGCTACGCTGCGCTACGACCCCGGCGATCCGGGTTCGATTCCCGCTCACGCCCAGCGACGATTATCTGAACCGGTCCCGTGCCTCCCCTAGGTCGACTCGACCTCAAATGATTACCCGTTGCGGTGTGCAGTAAACATCGCCACTGGGGGAGAGACAAAGGCGGTCGGGCGTGGCGCTGGCCACCCATCGCCTCGTGTGCCACAGTGCCACTGCCTTAACAGGCGCTCGCAAACAGCACTTGCCCCAACAATCTGCTACAGGCTACACGGGGGGCATTTGTATTTGTGTGTGGTGTGAGTGTGTGGTGTATGATGTGTGTATGATGTGTGTATGATGTGTGTGTGTGGTGTGTGTATGACGTGTGTGTGGTGTGTATGATGTGTGTGTATGATGTGTGTGTGGTGTGTGAGGTGTGTGTGGTGTGTATGATGTGTGAGTGTGTGTGGTGTGTATGATGTGTGTGTGGTGTGTATGATGTGTGTGTGGTGTGTATGATGTGTGTGTGTGGTGTGTATGATGTGTGTGTGGTGTGTATGATGTGTGAATGAGTGTGTGTGGTGTGTATGATGTGAGTGTGTGTGGTGTGTGTGTATGATGTGTGAATGAGTGTGTGTGTATGTGTGGTGTGTATGATGTGAGTGTGTGTGTGTATGATGTGTGGTGTGTGTGTGGTGTGTGTGTATGATGTGTGGTGTGTGTGAGTGTGTATGATGTGTGAATGAGTGTATGTGTGTGTATGTGTGTGGTGTGTATGATGTGTGTGTGGTGTGTGTGTATGTGTGTGGTGTTTGCGTGTGGTGTGTATGTGTGGTGTGTATGTGTGGTGTGTGTGTGGTGTGTATGTGTGTGGTGTGTGGTGTGTGTGGTGTGTGTGTGGGGTGGTGTGTGTGGTGTGTGTGGTGTGTATGTGTGTGGTGTGTATGTGTGTGTGTGGTGTGTATGTGTGTGGTGTGTGTGTGTGGTGTGTATAATGTGTGTGGTGTGTGTAATGTGTGTGTGGGTGTGTGTGAATGAGTGTATGTGTGGTGTGTGTGGTGTGTATGTGTATAATGTGTGTGTGGTGTGTGTGGTGTGTGTGAATGAGTGAATGAGTGTATGTGTGGTGTGTATGTGTATAATGTGTGTGTGGTGTGTGTGTGTGAATGTGTGGTGTGTGTGGTGTGTATGTGTATAATGTGTGTGTGGTGTGTGTAATGTGTGTGTGTGAATGAGTGAATGAGTGTATGTGTGGTATGTGTGGTGTGTGTGGTGTGTATGTGTATAATGTGTGTGTGGTGTGTGTGTGTGAATGAGTGTATGTGTGGTGTGTGTGGTGTGCATGTGTATAATGTGTGTGTGGTGTGTGTGAATGAGTGTATGTGTGGTGTGTGTGTATGTGTATAATGTGTGTGTGGTGTGTGTGTAATGTGTGTGTGGTGTGTGTGAATGAGTGTATGTGTGGTGTGGGGTGTATGTGTATAATGTGTGTGTGGTGTGTGTGGTGTGTGTGTGTGAATGAGTGTATGTGTGGTGTGTGTGGTGTGTATGTGTGTGGTGTGTGTGGTGTGTATGTGTATAATGTGTGTGTGGTGTGTGTGTAATGTGTGTGTGGTGTGTGTGAATGAGTGTATGTGTGGTGTGGTGTGTATGTGTATAATGTGTGTGTGGTGTGTGTGGTGTGTATATGTGTGGTGTGTGGTGTGTATAATGTGTGTGTGGTGTGTATGTGTATAATGTGTGTGTGGTGTGTGTGGTGTGTATGTGTATAATGTGTGTGTGGTGTGTGTAATGTGTGTGTGTGAATGAGTAAATGAGTGTATGTGTGGTGTGTGTGTATGTGTATAATGTGTGTGTGGTGTGTGTGGTGTGTGTGAATGAGTGTATGTGTGGTGTGTGTGTGGTGTGTGTATAATGTGTGTGTGGTGTGTGTGTATGTGTATAATGTGTGTGTGGTGTGTGTGAATGAGTGAATGAGTGTATGTGTGGTGTGTGTGTATGTGTATAATGTGTGTGTGGTGTGTGTGGTGTGTGTGTGTGAATGAGTGTATGTGTGGTGTGTGTGGTGTGTGTGTGTATAATGTGTGTGTGGTGTTTGCGTGTGCGCGCTGCAGTGTCCACTGCGTCTCACCGTCGAGCGTCGAGACGCTTGGGGAAGACAAAGACGGACGGCGCGGCGACTCGCTGCCACAGCAGGAATAAGATGATGATGATGATGGTGGTGATGGTGGTGGTGATGGGAATAATGTTAGCAATCGACGTCTTCCTGCTGTAATCCATTCAGTGTGTGGCGGTGGTGGTGATGGTGGTGGTGGTGATGGGGGAGCAGAGGAGGGAGGCTGCGAGTGGGTGGTGGTGGTGGTGGGGGGGTGGTGATGGTGGAGCTGAGAGATAAAGCAAGCAAGGAGGGAGGGAGGGGGGATAAGAGAGTGGAGAAGCGTTGGGGGGGTTGTGTGTTTGTGGTGTGTCTGTGTGTGTGTCTGTGTGTCTGTCCACATGTGTGTATCTGTGTGTATCTGTGTGTGTATCTGTGTGTGTGTATCTATGTGTGTGTGTCTGTGTATCTGTATGTGTGTATCTGTGTGTATCTGTGTGTCTATGTGTATCTGTGTGTGTGTATCTCTGTGTGTGTATCTATGTGTGTGTCTGTGTGTGTATCTGTGTGTCTGTGTAGCTGTGTGTGTGTATCTGTGTGTCTATGTGTATCATCTATGTCATCTCAGTCTCAGTCATCTTAGTCAGCTGACCCGTGGCACCTGGGTCTGCCCCGTGACCTCCTGCCAGCGGGCGTTCGACACTTCACGTGGCCTCAAGGTGCACATGGCCTGGCACAAGCGTCGTGGTGACGTCATCACCACTTAGTGGCGAATGGCGGTTGTTGTGCGTATCTCTGTGTGAATATGTGTTTCTGTGTGTCTATATGTATCTGTGTGTATCTGTGTATCCATGTGTACCTGTGTGTGTCTGTGTGTGTCTATGTGTACCTGTGTGTGTATCTGTGTGTCTATGTGCATCTCTGTGTGTATCTGTGTGTGTATCTGTGTCTATGTGTATCTGTGTGTGTATCTCTGTGTGTGTCTATGTGTACCTGTGTGTGTATCTGTGTGTCTATGTGTATCTCTGTGTGTGTATCTGTGTGTATCGCTGTGTCTGTGTATCTGTGTGTGTATCTCTGTCTGTGTATCTGTGTGTATGTGTGTATCTGTGTGTGTATCAGTGTGTCTATGTGTGTACGTGTGTGTATTTGTGTGTCTGTGTATCAGTGTGTGTCTGTGTGTATCTCTGTGTGTATCTGTGTGTGTGTGGGGGGGGAGCGGTAGTGTAGTGGTTAGCATTACGCTGCGAATCCAGCTACGACCCGGGTTCGATTCCCGCTCACGGCCACCACCAACACCGGTGACGATTCTCTGAACCGGTCCTGGGCCTCCCCTAGGTCGACTCAGCCTCAAATGAGATACCTGGTGCAGTGTGTAGTAAACATCGCCACTGGGGAGACAAAGGCGGCCGGACGTGTTGCTGGCCACCCACCCCCTCGTGTTCCGTGCCGGCCTTCACGGGTGCTGCTCGCTAACAGCACTTGCCCCGACAGTCTGTTACAGGCTACACGGGGGATCTTTGTCTTTGTGGTCTCGTGTGGTGAGAGCAGGTCCCAGATTTCAACGCGTTACGAACCCGGCAGGGCCGAGCCCTGAGTTCGACTCCTGCTCACGGCCACCACCAAAACACCAGCGTCGGTTCGAGCGAGCCTGACTCTGCTGATGACACCCTCAATGTCGAAGCCGAACTTTGCCTGTGAACATCAGCGCAGTTCACCAGCGTCGGTTCGAGCGAGCCTGACTCTGCTGATGAGACGCTGTGTGTCGAAGCCGAACTTTGCCTGTGAACATCAGCGCAGTTCACCAGCGTCGGTTCGAGCGAGCCTGACTCTGCTGATGAGACGCTGTGTGTCGAAGCCGAACTTTGCCTGTGATCATCAGCGCAGTTCACCAGCGTCGGTTCGAGCGAGCCTGACTCTGCTGATGAGACGCTGCGTGTCGAAGCCGAACTTTGCCTGTGAACATCTGCGCGGTTCACCAGCGTCGGTTCGAGCGAGCCTGACTCTGCTGATGAGACGCTGCGTGTCGAAGCCGGTTCAGAGATGTGCTCGTGTCGAACCGACGCTGCTGATGGGACGTGCGACCTGGTGCGGGTTGTGTAAAATAAAAAAAAGTAAAAAGCAGCTTCCACTCTTCACGGACGCGTGAAGATGAAGCATCGTCTGCCGAGTTTAGTTCCACGCACGGGGACATCAACGTCACGTGCTGTCGACGGCGCACGTGACGTCGCTGCGACGTGGTTACCCACAATGCAGTGCACCAACACAAATCTGGCTGTCGCCTGATGAAGCTGGTTGTAATTGCTGGCGAAACGTCGTACTCAGTTTGTAAATGTTGTGGCTTGGCTCTCCACACATACTACACTATACACTACACTATACACTACTATACACTACACTACTACACACTATACTATACACTACTATACACTACACTACTATACACTACGCTACTATACACTACAATACTATACACTACACTATACACTACTATACACTAGGCCACTATACACTACAATACTATACACTACACACTACACTATACACTACACTATACACTACTATACAATACACTACTATACACTACATTATACTATACACTACACACAACTACACACTACACTATACACTAGTGCTGTACTAGTAACGAATTGGCACGTTCTGTATACGTGACAACCCTTACTAGTTGGCTGTGTCGGGAGGCGGCGGGATTAACGACACAACATTTATATATTTACGCGATCTAACCCAACAAAACCCTCGACTTGGGGCACCAGCAATGATTCCATTTTAACGATCTATGTGACACATTTTTGTCGGTGTCAAAAATTCAGGGAAAAAAAATTTCAGATTCGGGGTTTTACCCTCGTAACAGCTCGGACCTGAGCTGTGTCCTGATAAGTGCGGCAAGGCCACAAAGAAGGCTACTGTCTCTGGTGTAGGCCAATCAGTCTCAACGACAATGCATCAACTCCATATATATAAAAGACAAAGTTGTGATTGTGTGTGTCTGTTCAAAATGTTTAGCGTACTTCCCGACATGCAACAAACTGCAAATTTGCCATGTGGGTACTTTCCAGACTGTACACCAGGTTAAAATTATAAAAATACACTTTTTTTGGGGGGGCGGGGGGGGTCAGTTCAATAATGCATTTATTTTTTGCACGGAAAGTGAGCTGTGACGTCAAATCTGTCACGTGACCCGCGCATGTGGAAGCGTAACGCATTGTAGTGTAGCGGTTAGCGCGCTGCGCTACGAACCCGGCGACCCGAGTTCGATTCCCGCTCACGGCCACTACCGGTGACGATTATTTGAACCGGTCCTGGGCCTCCCCTAGGTCGACTCAGCCTCAAACGAGTAACTGGTGTGCTGTGTGAACATCGCCACTGGGGAGACAAAGGCGGCCGGGCGTGGTGAATCCAAGTCCCGGGGAAGCCGGGTAGAACAACTAGTACATTCTAATCAGAGCCACGTGTGTTTATGTTCAGCACAAGTAGCGTGTGTGGTTAATGCAGTAAAATCGATTCCTTGCGAAAGGTTTCTATGTGGTGATTGAAACTATGAACACACCTCTCCTGTTTTAATGCCAGAAATGGTAAAACATAGTCTCATGTCTGTGCCTGGTGTCATTCAGAAACCGTTCACAATATAAGCTTACGGAATGTTTTCGTTTGATAGAGCCTCAGACGGCAAAATACAATTAAAGCGAGAACCATTTGGGGTTCTATGTTTTATTGTTTTTTTTTAAGATACTTGGGTTTAAAGTCGTTTTTGAACGAAAGAAATCCGCGTTGTATGCCGTTGACTTCTGAATAAGTTAATTATTTTTTTGTTATTTCTATTAAAAACAAAATAACGTAACATTTAAATCGAGCGCTTTCCGATGACGGGCCTACGCCTTTAGATGCAAGCAGTTGAATCAAGTGGTCAAGACAATTGTCGCGTGGTTTTTTTGCGGTTTAAATACACACATGTCGTGAAGTAGTTAACAACCTGGGACCTCTCTTGCCATTAAAGGGTAAAACTTCTTCTCATAGTGTGTGGAGTAGTTGTTACGCGGTCCGGAGACACACAGATCGTAACAAACAAACAAAACGTAACAACATCGGCTCCATCATCACATCCGTTGACAACTTTTTGCGTGGCCAAGACGGGCCCTCGGTGAACTCGTCAAAGGGACATTCTGCACCTCATGGCGGTACCGGAGTACCCCGGCTCTCGCACGATGTCCGTGAAGCAGTCATTTTTAGCCTGTTGATGGTCGGCGACGAGGCAATCGACTCATCTCGACGCGAGCTGGACACTACCACGAGGCACCGCTACGGTGCGTGCGAGCGTTCAGGCTCTCGGCGCCATCGTCGTCCTCGCTGCGTTTCGACATCGCGGAGTGTGGCACCGAATTCGGATTGATTGGTATCCCCAGTTTGCGGAGTTTAAGTACACCCCTGGGAAAAAAAATTAGTGTCCCAGAAATAAAATATTTAATTGCCTCGGCCAATTTGTATTATTTGGTACCCCGGGGTACTGCCAAAACGATTATTTGCATCACCCCGTGTGATTTGTTTTTAAACAAAAAAAGTAGAGATGATCCCACGTGGATTCCTGATTTTTGGGCCACCGTGGCATTTGGCGAATGGGTTAAGAATGCCCAGGTGACCCCGGCACAAAGACCACGCCTCCGTTTGTGAAGGAATTGACCAATGGGGTTCAAGCTCGAGAAGCCCGGATTGTACCATTGAGCACTGGGAAGCGGGGGGGTGTGGCCGTTCGTGTGTGTGTGGACTGTTCCACTCGTGTGGAGAGCGGTAGTGTAGTGGTCAGCGCGCTGCACTACAAACCCGGCGACCGGGGTTCGATTCCCTCTCACGGGCCAACACCGGTGACCATTATCTGAACCGGTCCTGGGCCCTCCTCTAGGTCGACTCAGCCTCAAATGAGTACCTGGTGCGGTGTGTAGTAAACATCGCCACCGGGGAGACAAAGGCGGTCGGGCGTGGTGCTGGCCGCCCACCCCCTCGTGCGCCGTGCCGGCCTTCATAGGTGCTGCTCGCTAACAGCACTTGCCCCAACAGCCTGTTAAGGCTACACGGGGGATCTTTGTCTTTTTGTTTGTTCCACTCATGAATTGTCCACGGGAGGTGATTTAATACCTCTGCTTTACCCAGGAAAGCCTCAGCGAGTCTCAAGACTCATACTCTGGAGGGTGTTGCCAAGGCTTAGCAGTTGGGAGGGGGGGGGGCGATGACTGGATGAGGATGTTGACGAATGGAGAATGATGTTGGCTGTGTTGGGAGGTGATGGTGGTTGTGATGGGGCTGTGATGATGGTGATGGAAGTGATGATGGTAGTGATGGGGCTCTGATGATGGTGACGATGATGGGGGTGATGGGACTGTGATTATGGGTGGTGGCAGTGATGGTAATGATGGGGGTGATGGAGCTGTGATTATGAGTGGTGGTAATGATGGTAGTAATGGGACTGTTATGATGATGATGGGGGTGATGGAACTGTGATGCGAGTGGTAGTGATGATGGGCAGGTGTAAGTGGATGCACAACCACTCATCCAGCGGTGGACAAAGCAGGCGTCGTGAATATAAATACACGAACGAGCCTTTTGCCCGTCCAAGGACGGGTGTGTATCGCAGTAAATCTGAAACTTGCAAGCGAATACACAGACCGCGACGTGATATATTCATTGCATTAACTCGTGCGCAATTTGCAAGGCCGCGGTGACACGGACCTATTTCATGTAAAGGTTATAAACCCTCGTTCTTCACGACGTCCCTTTTACTTCGATGTCTCAACAACGGCGTCACGGAGATCACGTGATGACGTGAGGGTTCTGCCTATGACGTGCGGGTTGTGAGTTGACGCCGAGGAGGGGGGAGGAGGCGCCTCGCCCCCCCCCCCCAGTGGAGTGACGTCACCCGCTAATTAATATTAATTGGGGGGGCGTGTCCATTTGGAAGACGTCACCCGTTCATGATTATTAATGAGGGGGGCTGGCCGACGTGGAGTGACGTCACGCGCGGGACACTATTGGCACATTATCGTCGTAAATTAAATAGCCAAACAGATGATCACCTGTGCTTCCTGCACTTGCCTCTCTCCGTGTAAAGAATACGCGAGCACTGTGTACATATATATTTATATTCTACACATCCCGTCAGCAAACGCGGACTCATAATTAGCATTGGTTCATGAGCAGAGTCAGGCTCACGTGATGCAGCAATCAGTGGTGGTGAACTGCCTGACGTTTCGAGGGAGGGACCCGCCCGCCGAGTCTCCCTGCGAGGCGCGTGCGAGATCGGGAACTCGCCTTGACCCCGAGTCAAACCCGGACTTACTCACACTCTCCATTGTCTCTCACGCACCGAAAGTCACCCCCCACACACCACCACCACCATCTCCCTCACCCCCTCCCTCCCAGCCCCCCATGTTGCCATGGTGACACCATGTTGCCCATGGTGACACCACAGCGCTGTGGTGTCACTCCATGGTGACACCACAGCGCTATGGTGTCATCATGGGCAACATGGTGTCACCATGGCAACATGGTGACACCATGTTGCCCATGGTGTCACCATGTTGCCATGGTGTCACCATGGCAACATAGTGACACCACAGCGCTGTGGTGACACCATGGCAACATGGTGTCACCATGGCAACATGGTGTCACCATGGCAACATGGTGTCACCATGGCAACATGGTGTCACCACAGCGCTGGGAGTGAACTTCTATCCCCAGGGTGAGAGGCAGCGACGGGAGAGTGAAGGGGGGTAGGGGGGTGATGGTGGTGGTGTGATAGTGCTCATGGTGGTGGTGTGATAGTGCACATGGTGATGGTGGTGGTGTGATAGTGCACATGGTGATGGTGGTGGTGTGATAGTGCACATGGTGATGGTGGTGGTGTGATAGTGCTCATGGTGGTGGTGTGACAGTGCACATGGTGGTGGTGTTGGTGGTGGTGTGATAGTGCTCATGGTGGTGGTGATGGTGCTCATGGTGGTGGTGATGGTGCTCATGGTGGTGGTGGTGATGGTGGTGTGATAGTGCACATGGTGGTGGTGATGGTGGTGGTGTGATAGTGCACATGGTGGTGGTGATGGTGGTGGTGATGGTGCTCATGGTGATGGTGTGATAGTGCACATGGTGGTGGTGATGGTGGTGGTGTGATAGTGCTCATGGTGGTGGTGATGGTGCTCATGGTGGTGGTGATGGTGCTCATGGTGGTGGTGATGGTGGTGGTGATGGTGCTCATGGTGGTGGTGATGGTGGTGGTGATGGTGCTCATGGTGGTGTGATGGTGCTCATGGTGGTGGTGATGGTGATGGTGTGATAGTGCTCATGGTGGTGTGATAGTGCTCATGGTGGTGGTGATGGTGCTCATGGTGGTGGTAGTTGTGGTGTGGTAGTAGGGGGGGTGGTGGGTGGGGTGGGGGGAGTAGGGGGGGCGGGGTTGGTGGGGTGGGTGGGGGGTTGGGTGGAGGGGTCCCCCCCTCCCACCGCCCCACCCTCGCTCCATAATATAATAATAATAATATGAATAAAAGGTCTCAAGTTATCATTAATCTGTGCCCTAAAGCGAAAATAACTAAATTATGTCGAGGGAAGGAAGAGTGAAAGCGCGCGACGTGGAATCGCTAATCGCCTGGGCAGATTTGAGACGAAGACTCCGCACGTGCAGCCTCTCACTATGGGGGGGGGGGGGCGGGTGGCCGGCCGTCACCACGCCCGGCCGCCTTTGTCTCCCCTGCGCCGATGTTTTCACGCACCGTGCCGGACTACCTCGACAGCGGCCGAGGCCCGGGATCGGCTCGGAGATGATCTCCACCTGGGGTGTTGGTGGCCTGCGAGCGGCCGAGTCGAACCCGGGTCTCATCGCGCGGGCTGCGTCAAGCGCTGCGCCACCGCTCCCCGGCCACACCCGCTACGCACGCGTTGTGGCTTACGATCGCGATCGTGCCCGGCGCCTCGGGCGACCGGGAGACCCTCCGGGCTTGCGTTTTACAGGTGTGGGGAGTAATTGCTGATTATCAGCATCAGCATCATCGTCATAAGCAACAGCAGCAGCAGCAGCATCAGCAGCAGCAGCGTCAGCATCATCAGCCAGCCAGGCTCTATCCACTGCTGGATGCAGGCCGTGCCTCCCACATCCCTCCCCCAAGAAGATACAACTACGAAGCTGTATTTTTCTTGAAAAAAAAAACCAAAACCGCCGTAATCTATTATTTTAATGAGAAAAAAGGTTTTCTACTTTTATCTGGCAACAAAACAATTGTGTTACGTTGTTAAAACACCAAACTGAAACCTTTTTACGAGTAATCATGCCTGCATTAACCACAATACTTGTGGTCAAAATGTAAACAAAAAACACACACTGATTTAAAAAAAATGCATTGTCTTTGAAACTGATTGGTCCACACCAGAGACAGCTTTCTTTTGAGCCTCGTACTGTGGTTCATGCAGACATCATTCCACGTAAAAAGGTTTCAGTTTGGTGTTTTAACAACTTAACGCGGCTGCTTTGTTGCCAGGTTAAAGGGGGAAGAGAAACGTACTCTCACATTGTGTTGCTGGCAAAAGGAGGGCCCCTCATGTAGATGCTCACCCCCAGCTCTCATTACTCTGATGGTGGCGTTGTCTTTGAGCCGCGTTCGCCTTGTGGCGTTGTCCTCTGGTCGAACACCGTTTTGAGACGAGGCTCAAAAGAAAGCCGTCTCTGGTGTGGACCAATCAGTTTCACGGACAATGCATCATGCTATCAGAGTGTGGTTTTTGTTTGCATTTTGACCACGAGTATTGTGGTTAATTGGATACATGATTCCACGTTAAAAGGTTTCAGTTTGGTATTTGAACAAGTTAACACGGCTGTTTTGTTGAGAGGTTAAAGGGGATACACTTACATTTTGATTTAAAGCTTTCGTGACTGCAGTAATTCATATTCTTAGCTCTTTCGGTAAAGTCACGTTGAAGGGAAACAATCAAATAATAAAAAATATATAAAACAATAAAAAAATTCTCACGACGTTTCGACCATAACACAAACGGTCGTCATCAGGTGTGTCGATAATGTATATATTTTATTATTTTATTGTTTCCCTTCAACGTGACTTTACCGAAAGAGCAAAGAATATGGGATAAACTTATTCTCATATATTGGTGCTGGCAAAGGAGGTCCCATGATATGTTTTTAATTTTACCAGGTACGGTCCCACTGAGCTCCTACGTCGCTCTTTTTCAGAAGCGACCTGGTGGCTACGACAAATGACAGCTCAACAAAGTGGGATTATCATCGTCATCATCATGATCGTGTGGACATGTACATAGCGGCAGCAACCAAATACCCTGAACGCGTGGCGTCGATTCGTAATGCGGAGGGGAAAACCGCAGGGCCTGGAGACAAATCCACGCGACCACGGGGAGAAATAGAGAGAGAGAGAGACACGCAAACTCCAAATATACAGCTGGCGTCAGGGTCGGGATCGAACTCACTACCTCCTGGCGCCCAGGCGAGGTAGTTAACATCTCATAGCCACCGTCACGACGCTCCAGCAGCCTGGTCCATCTCCACGGTGGCTAGGAGATGTTAACTACCTCGCCTGGTGTGCAGGAGGTCGTGGGTTCGATCCCGACCCTCACGACGCCTGCTGTATATTTGGAGTTTGCGTGTCTCTCTCTCCGTGGTGAGATGTTAACTACCTCGCCTGGTCTACAGGAAGTCGTGGGTTCGATCCCGACCCTGACACCTGCTGTATATTTGGAGTTTGCGTGTCTCTCTCTCTCCGTGGTGAGATGTTAACTACCTCGCCTGGCCTACAGGAGGTCGTGGGTTCGATCCTGACCCTGACACCTGCTGCTGTATATTTGGAGTTTGCGTCTCTCTCTCTCCGTGGTGAGATGTTAACTACCTCGCCTGGTATACAGGAGGTCGTGGGTACGATCTCGACCCTGACGCCTGCTGTATATTTGGAGTTTGCGTGTCTCTCTCCGTGGTGAGATGTTAACTACCTCGCCTGGTCTACAGGAGGTCGTGGGTTCGATCTCGACCGTGACGATGCCTGCTGCTGTATATTTGGAGTTTGCGTCTCTCTCTCTCCCCGTGGTCGCGTGGATTTTTCTCCCGGTCCTCCGGGTTTTTCCCCCCTCCACAATGAGAATTCAGCGTCACGCGTTTCAGAATAATTTGACTGCGACAAACGTCCACACGACGACGATAAGCGACTTCGCCGAGCTATTTGATGTGTGATGGCCAGGTCGCTTCTGAAACAAAAGAGATACACACACACACAGCTCAGTGGACCTTAACCCGGTAAATTAAACTTTGTTTAAATATTCTTGGTTCTTTCGGTAAAGTCATGTTATAAAAGAAATGTTTCATTGTATTTTTTTGTACAATTTATAGAATTTTTCACGGCAATTTTTACAACTTTTCAAGTGATTTTAAAGTAATTTCTCATTAAACGTTCAGCATATTTTCAATTCGTTATTTCCTATCGCCATTCCCAGCTTATTATTTATTACATTAAAATACCGGCATTTAAATAATTGCTTATCCCAACTCTTTCATTCTTTTTCCACCAATACCCTGGATTCATTATTTATATAGTAACCCCTTCGTTATTTTCGTTATTAAAATTATTTTTTATTTTTTCACCAGAACACCAAATTCATATTCTTAGCTCTTTCGGTAAAGTCACGTTGAAGGGAAACAATAAAATAATAAAAATATAAAACAATAAAATTCTCACGACGTTTCGACTGCAACACAAGCAATCATCATCAGGTGTGAAAACCACAAGGAAAAGACAGAGGTTCTTTGCAAGCCATCTGGCTACCATGAGAGATTCGTTCATGAGGCTATCCACATATACAAACACAGAGACAATGTCAACCGAGAAGATGGATTATGGCTTAGCAATCATTGGAAGGATTTGATAAACCATTTCGGGTCTTAATTGATTAATCACGCTTAAGGTGGCTTTCAGACCGCATCCATTATTTTTCGTCTCCCCCCTCCTCTTTTCCGAACATGGATGGACTCGTCCATCTGAACAAACTGTCAAATCGCTCTCCGTGGTGCTAACGTAAAAAAACGCCACTTTTTTTCAAATTTTCTTGTTGTGGTTTTCACACCTGATGATGATTGCTTGTGTTGCAGTCGAAACGTCGTGATAATTTTATTATTTTATATATATTTTTAATTATTTTATTGTTTCCCTTCTACGTGACTTTACCGAAGGAACCAAGAATATGAATCCCTGCAGTCACGAAAGCTTTAAATCAAAATTTGTTTAAATAGTTTATGGGGAATCAGCGCGCGCGGGCTACACGGCTTCAGGTGGCTTTCAGGCCGCATCCATTATTTTCGTCTCCCCCCTCCTCTTTTCCGAACATAGATGGACTCGTCCACCTGGATAACTGTCAAATCGCTCTCCGTGGTGCTAACGTAAAAAAAAACCCGCCACTTTTTTCGAATTTTCTTGCTGTGGGTTTCACACCTGATGATGATTGCTTGTGTTGCAGTCGAAACGTCGTGAGAATTTTATTGTTTTCTATTTTTTTATTATTTTATTGTTTCTCTTCTACGTGGTGACTTTATCGCCCCGTTGGATGCTCTCCCATCCTGGGCCTCGGCGTTCCACCCCTTGGGCTGCCACTCCGGGCCCAGTCGCTACCACCGTTGTCACCGTGTTCTCTCCGCTGCTGGATGAAGATCAGCGTGACGGCGGTGTCTCTGCCCTGCGTGCGTTCTCTACTTCACGTGTTCCTATCTCGCTGTCTCTCGGTGTAATCATCGTCGTCATGGACTATCCACTGCTGGATGAAGATCAGTGTGCTGACGACGACGACGACGATGTCTCCACTCTGCACCACCGCCGCCACCACTGCCACCAGCCCCTCTCGTCGACGCCGCCCATGCCGGGGTGGTGGTGGTGGTGGTCGCGAGGTGCCGCTCGCAATCGGCACACCCTTGCCCCGACGGCGCGCGCGGGCTACACGGCGGGTGACAGACACCTTTGTCTTTGTGTGCTGGGGCCCCGCGCAGTCAGGGAGCGGGAGGCCGAATGCAGTCCATAGCCCCCCCCCCCGCTCACCCCCCATAGCCCCCTCCACTCACCCCCCCCCCGCTCACCTCCCATAGCTCCCTCGGCTCACCCCCCATAGCCCCCCCCGCTCACCCCCCATAGCCCCCTCCACTCACCCCCCATAGCCCCCCCCCATAGCCCCCCCCGCTCACCCCCCATAGCCCCCTCCACTCACCCCCCATAGCCCCCCCCATAGCCCCCTCCACTCACCCTCCCTATAACCCCCCCCGCTCAACCCCCCATCCACGCCCCTCTGCCCCCCCCCCGCCCCCCAGCTCCTTTTAATATTTAAGTTTGTTATGTTAGGGCCGTGCTTCCAACGGGGAGTGCAGCAGCTGCGCTCCCTCCCTCCCTCCCTCTCTCCCTCCCCTCCCTCCCTCCCTCCCCTCCCTCCCTCCCTCCCTCCCTCCCCCTCCCTCCCTCCCCCTCCCTCTCTTTTGTTTACGATCAGAGGAATCAAGAAGATGCTCGGTGTAGTCGGCACTTTGCTCCGTTCATCATTTCGTTTTTTTGGTTTTTTTTAATGCTTTGCTTTATGTAACCCCCCCCTAGCCCCCCTTTTAAGTGAAAGACCACATTTTTTTCTTTTTTCTTACCCCTTCCCTCTCTCTCTACCCCCCTCTCCGCCCCCCCCCCCCCCCTCTCTCTCTGCCCCCTCTCTACCTACTCCATTTGGCTCTCTCTCGCTCTCTTTTTTCTTTATAACTACGACAAGTGCTGCATCCGCACCCAGCCCTTCCCACAGTCAAACGGCCTCCGACGGGTAGCTCAGATCTGCATGCACAGAGCTCTCTACCGTCATCTGCCACCGAGCACACGGCCTCCTCCAGCGCCCACCGCTCCTTGAAGGCCGGCACGGCGTGGGTCAGCCGCGCACGCCGGAACTCCAGCCCACACACCCTGGCTCCGACCAGAGCGCGGAAGATGCCCAGGCTGCTGGCCGGACGTTGCCCCTCCAGGGCCACCTTCCCTCCCCCTCCCTCCCTCCCTCTCTCACTCCCTCTCTCTCTCCCCCTCTCACTCCCTCACTCTCCCTCTCTCCCTCCCTCCCTCCCCCTCCCTCCTCCCTCTCTCCCCCTCTCACTCCCTCACTCTCCCCCTCCCTCTCTCCACCTCCCTCCCTCCCCCTCCCTCCCTCTCTCCCTCCCTCCCTCACTCTCCCCCCCTCCCTCCCTCCCTCCATCCCCCTCCCTCTCCCCCTCCCTCTCACCCTCCCTCCCTCTCTCCCCGTGTCTCTGCGTGCGTCTCTCGATCTCTGCATCCTCCTCCTCCTCTCTCCCCCTCGCTCCCTCTGCCCCGAGGCATCTGTCTCTCTCTCTCTCTCCCCCTGCAATCCCTCCTTCTCAGTGCATCGCTGGACGCCTCCTCCCCTCCCTCCCCTCGGTATCCCTCTCTCCCCCATGCACCTCTCCTCTCGCCCCTCTCTTTGTATCTCTCCCTCCACCCCCACCAATGCGTCCATCCTCCCTCCCCCCGTGTGTATCCATGTGTCCGCACTCCTCACTCACGACTCCCACTCTCTCTCTCTCTACATCTCTCCACGCCGATCTTTCGCTGTTACTTTGCATCAGCATCTCCCTCTCGCCCCCCTCTCTCCTCCTGTGCGTCGTCCACTTGATCTCTTTACCCTGTCTCTCTCTCTGTAAACGCGCGTGTGTGTGTCTGTGTGTGTCTGTCTGTGTTTGTCTGTGTGTGTGTCTGTGTGTGTGTCTGTGGGTGTGTCTGTGGGTGTGTGTGTGTGTCTGTGTGTGTGTCTGTGGGTGTGTGTGTCTGTGGGTGTCTGTGTGTGTCTCTGTGTGTGTGTGTCTGTGTGTGTCTGTGTGTGTGTCTGTTTGTGTGTCTGTGGGTGTGTCTCTGTGGGTGTGTGTGTCTGTGGGTGTGTGTGTCTGTGGGTGTGTGTCTGTGGGTGTGTCTGTGGGTGTGTGTGTGTCTGTCTGTTTGTGTGTGTGTCTGTGGGTGTGTGTGTCTGTTTAACTCGTGGTCCCCCTTTTTAAGAAGGGGGACCGCACAGATTGTAACAACTACAGGGGCATCTCACTCCTCAGTGTGCCGGGAAAGGTCCTGGCAAGGATTATTCAACATCGCCTTGCCTGCCACGCTGAGGAGAGGCTTGCGGAGCCCCAATGCGGTTTCAGGAAAGGGCGGTCCTGCACAGATGCCATATTTTCTGTCCGTCTGCTACAGCAGAGGTGTAGGGAATTCCAACAAGACCTACATCTCTGCTTTATTGACCTGGTCAAGGCCTATGATACCATCAGTAGGCCTGGGCTCTGGGTTGTTCTTCGTGCTTTTGGAGTACCTGACCCTCTGCTCACGATCATTAAGGACCTTCATGATGGTGAGCGCGCCCGGGTAAAACCACGTGGACGGGAGTCAGAGCCATTCCCTGTACACCTTGGGGTGCGACAGGGATGTCCTCTGGCTCCCACATTATTTAACATCTATTTTGACCACGTAGTTCGTGAAGCCTTCAATAGCTGTACCGGGGGAATCTCCATATGGTACAGATATAATGGGAGGCTGATCGATGCCCGGGTGCGGTCAAGGGATGGCTCCCTATTGCTCAACCACGTTATGTATGCTGATGATTTGGTAATAGCTGCTCATTCAGAGGAGGAGTTGGAGACGCTGCTGCTGAGACTGGAGCATGCCACTAAGAGGTGGGGCCTTACCATCAGCCCCACCAAAACTAAGCACCTGCCTGGGTATTTTGTACCATCGGACACTCCATCCCCACAACTCCCAATCGATGATGGGGCAGTTGTGGAGAGAGTGGAGAGTTTCCCATACCTGGTCAGTGTGCTTATGACTGGCTCCAGTTTAACAGCAGAGGTCTCACTCCGAATCAGTCGAGCGGCAATATATTTTCATCGGTTGCGTAACGCTGTGTGGAAGCTACCTGGTCTGTCGCTCCACACTAAGCTTCAGGTCTTCTCGGCCACGGTCATTCGCTCCCTTCTCTACGCTTGCGAAACGTGGACCCCCCTAATGGAACATCTTAGCCGGTTAGAAACATTTAGGCTGGCCTGCCTACGATCAATCCTGGGTTTAACCAGGCTGGATTGTGTGAGGGGCTCACAAATCCTTGAAAGATCTGGACAAAGTCCCATTGGTGAGCTCCTCCGGCAGGCAAGGCTGCGTTGGCTGGGCCATGTAGCCCGCATACCCAATCACCGCATGCCCAAACAGCTTTTGTTCGGCCGGATCGAGGGGGCTAAATGGGCGCGGCACAGGCTAGAGAAGAGATGGAGTGATGTGGTACAGGAGGACGTGGAGCTGAGTGGACTTTCCGATGACTGGGAGCAGCGGTGTCAAGATCGGCCTCTGTGGAGGAGGCTCGTGAAGGACGCTACTGGGCAGTTGGAGGCAGTCGCCCTCTAACAACAACAGAGGGCGGAGGAGCGACGCTCACAAGAACGAGCGGAGCGCCGGGTGGTTAAAGCACAGCAGGTTGGCACAGCAGGGGGCACAGGTGGTGCATCAGCTAGTCATCTCAGTCAGTCAACCCGTGGCACCTGGGTCTGCCCCGTGACCTCCTGCCAGCGGGCGTTCGACACTTCACGTGGCCTCAGGGTGCACATAGCCTGGCACAAGCGTCGTGGTGACGTCATCGCCACTTAGTGGCGAATGGCGGTTGTTGTTTTGTGTGTCTGTTTGTGTGTCTGTGGGTGTGTGTGTATCTGTTTGTGTGTCTGTGGGTGTGTGTGTCTGTGGGTGTGTGTGTGTATCTGTGTGTGTCTGTGTGTGTGTGTCTGTGTGTGTATCTATCAAGGCCTATGATACCATCAGTAGGCCTGGGCTCTGGGTTGTTCTTCGTGCTTTTGGAGTCCCTGACCCTCTGCTCACGATCATTAAGGACCTTCATGATGGTGAGAGGGCCCGGGTAAAACTACTTGGCCGGGAGTCAGAGCCATTCCCTGTACACCTTGGGGTGCGACAGAGATGTCCTCTGGCTCCCACATTATTTAACATCTATTTTGACCACGTAGTTCGTGAAGCCTTGAATAGCTGTACCGGGGGAATCTCCATTTGGTACAGATATAATGGGAGGCTGATCGATGCCCGGGTGCGGTCAAGGGATGGCTCCCTATTGCTCAACCACGTTATGTATGCCGATGATTTGGTAATAGCTGCTCATTCAGAGGAGGAGTTGGAGACGCTGCTGCTGAGACTGGAGCGTGCCACTAAGAGATGAGGCCTTACCATCAGCTCCACCAAAACGAAGCACCTGCCTGGGTATTTTGTACCATCGGACACTCCACCCCCATAACTCCCAATCGGTGATGGGGCAGTTGTGGAGAGAGTGGAGAGTTTCCCATACCTGGGCAGTGTGCTTATGACCGGCTCCAGTTTAACAGCAGAGGTCTCACTCCGAATCAGTCGAGCGGCATTATCTTTTCATCGGTTGCGTAACGCTGTGTGGAAGCTACCTGGTCTGTCGCTCAGCACGAAGCTTCAGGTCTTCTCAGCCACAGTCATTCCCTCCCTTCTCTACGCTTGCGAAACGTGCCCCCCCCCCCTAATGGAACATCTTCGCGGGTTATAAACATTTAGGCTGGCCTGCCTACGATCAATCCTGGGTTTAACCAGGCTGGATTGTGTGAGGGGCTCACAAATCCTTGAAAGATCTGAACAAAGTCCCATTGGTGAGCTCCTCCGGCAGGCAAGGCTGCGTTGGCTGGGCCATGTAGCCCGCATACCCAATCACCGCATGCCCAAACAGCTTTTGTTCGGCCGGATCGAGGGGCTAAATGGGCGCGGCACAGGCTAGAGAAGATATGGAGTGATGTGGTACAGGAGGACGTGGAGCTGAGTGGACTTTCCGATGACTGGGAGCAGCGGTGTCAAGATCAGCCTCTGTGGAGGAGGCTCGTGAAGGACGCTACTGGGCAGTTGGAGGCAGTCGCCCTCCAACAACAACAGAGGGCGGAGGAGCGACGCTCACAACAACGAGCGGAGCGCCGGGTGGCTAAAGCACAGCAAGTTGGCAAAGTAGGGGGCACAGGTGGTGCATCAGCCAGTCATCTCAGTCATCTCAGTCAGTCGACCCGTGGCACCTGGATCTGCCCCGTGACCTGCCAGCGGGCGTTCGACACTTCACGTGGCCTCAAGGTGCACATAGCCTGGCACAAGCGTCGTGGTGACGTCACCGCCACTTAGTGGCGAATGGCGGTTGTTGTTGTGTCTGTGTGTCTGTGTGTGTGTCTGTGTATGTGTGTATGTATGTGTGTGTCGGTGTGGAAGCGGTAGTGTAGCGGTTAGCGCGCTGTGCTACGAACCTGGCGACCCGGGTTCGATTCCCGCTCACAGCCAGCACAAGCGACGTTTATCTCAACCGGTCCTGGGCCTCCCCTAGGTCGACTCAGCCTCAAATGAGTACCTGGCACGGTGTGCAGTAAACATCGCCACTGGGGAGACAAAGGCGGCCGGGCGTGGTGTCTGCCACCCACCCCCTCGTGTGCCGCACCGGCCTTCATAGGTGCTCGCGAACAGCACTTGCCCCAGCAGTCTGTCCAGGCAATACGGGGGATCTTTGTCTATGGGTTTGTATGGCTCACCAACCAGCCAATCACAAGGGTTGGCAAACTTCCTCCGATATTTGAGGCACAGCAGCCCGACCAATACCGTGGTCCAGCCCCACTTTGCCCAATGATGTTATCTGTGTTGTTCCCCTCCCTCAAGACCTCACTCTTACTTACTCACCGATTCACTCACCCACTCGATCATTGACCCACCCACCCAATTACTTGCTAATTGACCCACCCACCCACCTATCCACACACCGACTTACCTGCTCACTCAAGTACCTGATTCTCCCAGTAGCAACAGTAGCTAGAGATGCTACGAGGCCCCGCACTTTCAAGAGCCCCGCGCTAAACGCTTTCAAGCTATCAATTCCCGTTCAGTGATTCTGCACTTGTTCTATTACTATAGTACTATACCGCCTTCGACTTTTTACGAACGACTGGGTGTTTAAGGTTAGCGATTTGTCGTTTATTATCCGGCTGTATAGCGAATGAAAAAATGCAATTAGTTTACTGTGCAAGTTACAAATTGTATGTGTTTTAATATTTACGTGTGTGGTTTTTGTATTTAATGTAGGGCCCCTGCAGACCCCACGCGAGCTTCAACTGGCACTGTGCTCACTCGCTCACACACAACTCTAAAACTATTATAGACGATGTTTAGTGTAGCAAGTAAGGAGCCACCGAGCTAGGACGTAGATCTTTTTCAGAAGCGACCCTGGCGAGAAAGAGACACGCGGACCCCAAATATACAGCAGCAGGCATCGTCAGGGTCGGGATGGAACCCACGAACCTCCTGTAGACCAGGCGAGGTAGTTAACATCTCACCACGGAGAGAGAGAGAGACACGCAGACGCCAAATATACAGCAGGCGTCGTCAGGGTCGGGATCGAACCCACGACCTCCTGCATACCAGGCGAGGTAGTTAACATCTCACCACGGAGAGACACGCAGACCCCAAATATACAGCAGGCGTCGTCAGGGTCGGGTTCCAACCCACGACCTCCTGTAGACCCGGCGAGGTAGTTAACATCTCACCAAGGAGAGAGAGAGACACGCAAACTCCAAATATACAGCAGCAGGCGTCAGGGTCGGGTTCCAACCCACGACCTCCTGTAGACCCGGCGAGGTAGTTAACATCTCATAGCCACCGTGGAGATGGACCAGGCTGCTGGAGCGTCGTGACGGTGGCTATGAGATGTTAACTACCTCGCCTGGTCGACAGGAGGTCGTGGGTTCAATCCCGACCCTGATGCCTGCTGCTGTTGTATATTTGTAGTTTGCGTGTCTCTCTCTCTCTGTCTTTCTCCCCGTGGGTCGCGTGGATTTGTCCCCAGGCCCTGCAGGGCACACGAATGGTGCGGTGTGGGCAGTAGGCGCCCGGGCGCCTCCGCCTCCCCAGTGCCGACGGTTTCAACACTGACGAAGAGCTTGCAGAGGTCTCTGAGAGAGCACTTGCCCCGACATCCCGTGCGGTCTACCTGGGAGATCTTTGTCAGTGGCTTTGTCTTCTGTGCGTGGGGGTGGGGTGGGCTGGGGCGGAGTGAATAGGATCTCCGCGACCTTGATCCCTGACCCCCGGAATCAATCCCAGGTGGGAGATTGCGTCGTGCCACTCGGCAACGAGTGATCAAGATCGGCGAGAAAGAGCGAGCAGATACCGAGCACACAAACACGCGCGGCGCGGCGCACACACAGACAAAGCTCCCCCGTGTAGCCTGCAACAGGACGCTGGGGCAAGTGCAGCAGCACACTGTGAAGGCCGGCAACGGCACACGAGGGGGGTTTATGCGGCCAGCGCCACGCCCGGCCGCCTTTGTCTTCCCCGGTGGCGACGTTTTACTCTCACGCCGCACCAAGGTACTCATTTTGAGGCTGAGCCGATCTAGGTGAGAAGCCCAGGACCGGTTCGGATGATCGTCACCCGGTGCTGTTGGCCGTGAGCGGGAATCGAACTCGGGTCGCCGGCCGGGTTCGTAGCGGTCAGCGAGGCCGCTGACCGCTGCACCACCGCTCCCCACAAGCGCTAGAACAACACAAAGACAAAGCTCCCCCGTGTAGCCTGCAACAGGACGCTGGGGCAAGTGCAGCAGCACACTGTGAAGGCCGGCAACGGCACACGAGGGGGGTTTATGCGGCCAGCGCCACGCCCGGCCGCCTTTGTCTTCCGCCCAAAGTTTACACGCGGCACCAGGGGGTAACTCGTTTTGAGGCTGAGTCGACCTAGGCGAGAGGCCCAGCACCGGTTCGGATGATCGTCACCGGTGGCCGGCGGCGGGGTCGTGGTGGTGAGAAGCTGTGGCGCTAACCGCGGCGCCACCGCTCCCCGCACGCGCGAACCAATCCCATCAGGGCAGACGCAGCGGGGACGCTGTCGTTAAGAGATTAGGCCGATCAAATATGCTTAATGGTATTAATTGGATTTTAATGAGAAATGTGTGGGGGGTGGGGGTGGCGTTGGCGCAGTGGTTAGAGCGCTGAAACTTCACTGGAACTCCCTTCATTGTCGCTCAGAAAGCGGCCTGCTCGTCACACAAATGATAGCTCACTAAAGTAGCGGCGGCTTATTTCAGTCGGCACGTGGACATGCAGAGCAGCGAAACATTCTGATGTGGTTTGAGAGGGGGGGTGGGGAGAAACCCCGGAGGAAGCGGAGATAACATCATCGGAGAGAGACGCAGACTCCAAATATACAGCAGCAGGCATCGAACCCACGACCTCCTGTAGACCAGGCGAGGTAGTTAACATCTCACCACACAGAGAGAGAGAGAGACGCAGACTCTAAATATACAGCAGCAGGCGTCAGGGTCGAGATCGAACCCACGACCTCCTGTATACCAGGCGAGGTAGTTAACATCTCACCACGGAGAGAGACACGCAGACTCTAAATATACAGCAGCAGGCGTCAGGGTGGCGATCGAATCCACGACCTCCTGTATACCAGGCGAGGTAGTTAACATCTCACCACGGAGAGAGAGATACACGCAGACTCCAAATATACAGTAGCAGGTGTCAGGGTGGGGATCACCCACTCATTGACTCACCCAGCCACAGTCTCACTCAGTCACAATCTCATCCACACACCCACTCAGTCACTAACCCACGCATTCACTCACTCACCATCTCACTCACCCACTTATTCACTCACTCACTGACGATCTCACACACCCAATAATTCACTCACCCACCCACCGTCCCACTCACTCACATCTCACCCACCCACTAATTCACTCGCTCACCATCTCACTCACTGATTCACTCACTCACCCTCTCACTCACCCACTCGTTCACTCACCATCTTTCTCACCTATTCACTCACGAACCATCTCACTCGCCCACTAATTCACTAACTCACCATTGCACTCACCATCTAACACACTCACTGATTCACTCACCATCCCTCTCACCATCTCACACACTCACTCATTCACTCACCATCTCACACACTCACTCATTCACTCACCATCGCACTCACCATCTCACACACTCACTCATTCACTCACCATCGCACTCACCATCTCACTCACTCATTCACTCACCATCCCACTCACCATCTCACACCCACTCATTCACTCACCATCCCACTCACCATCTCACACACTCACTCATTCACTCACCATCCCACTCACCATCTCACACACTCACTCACCATCTCACACACTTACTCACCATCTCACACACTTACTCACCATCTCACACACTCACTCTGTCACTCACCATCTCACACACTCACTCATTCACTCACCATCCCACTCACCATCTCACACACTCACTCACCATCTCAAACACTCACTCATTCAATCACCATCCCAATCACCATCCCACCCACCATCCCACACACCATCTCACACACTCACTCACCATCTCACACACTCACTCACCATCTCACGCACCCACTCATTCACTCACCATCTCACTCACCATCTCAAACACCCACTCATTCACTCACCATCCCACTCACCATCTCACACACTCACTCACCATCTCACACACTCACTCATTCACTCACCATCCCACTCACCATCTCACATACTCACTCACCATCTCACACACTCACTCATTCACTCACCATCCCACTCACCATCTCACACACTCACTCACCATCTCACACACTCACTCATTCACTCACCATCGCACTCACCATCTCACACACCCACTCATTCACTCACCATCCCACTCATCATCTCACGCACTCACTCATTCACTCACCATCCCACTCACCATCTCACACACTCACTCATTTACTCACCATCCCACTAACCATCTCACACACTCACTCATTCACTCATTCACTCACCATCCCACTCACCATCTCACACACTCACTCATTCACTCACCATCTCACACACTCACTCACCATCTCACACACTCACTCATTCACTCACCATCCCACTCACCATCTCACACACTCACTCACCATCTCACACACTCACTCATTCACTCATTCACTCACCATCCCACTCACCATCTCACACACCCACTCATTCACTCACCATCCCACTCACCATCTCACACACCCACTCATTCACTCACAATCCCACTCACCATCTCACACACTCATTTACTCACCATCCCACTAACCATCTCACACACTCACTCATTCACTCATTCACTCACCATCCCACTCACCATCTCACACACCCACTCATTCACTCACCATCCCACTCACCATCTCACACACCCACTCATTCACTCACCATCCCACTCACCATCTCACACACTCACTCACCATCTCACACACTCACTCACCATCTCAAACACTCACTCATTCAATCACCATCCCAATCACCATCCCACTCACCATCCCACACACCATCTCACACACTCACCATCTCACACACTCACTCATTCACTCACCATCCCACACACCATCTCACACACTTACACATTCACTCACCATCTCACACACTCAATCATTCACTCACCATCCCACTCACCATCTCACACACTCACCATCTCACATACTCACTAATTCACTCACCATCGCACTCACCATTTCACACACTCACTCATTCACTCACCATCCCACTCACCATCTCACACACTCACTCATTCACTCACCATCCCACACACTATCTCACACACTCACTCATTCACTCACCATCTCACACACTCACTCATTCACTCACTATCTCACACACTCACTCACCATCTAACACACCCACTCATTCACTCACCATCCCACTCACCATCTCACACACTCACTCATTCACTCACCATCTCACACACTCACTCACCATCTCACACACTCACTCATTCACTCAGCATCCCACTCACCATCTCACACACTCACTCACCATCTCACGCACTCACTCATTCCCTCACCATCTCACACACCCACTCATTCACTCACCATCCCACTCATCATCTCAGGCACTCATTCACTCACCATCCCACTCACCATCTCACACACTCACTCATTTACTCACCATCCCACTAACCATCTCACACACTCACTCATTCACTCATTCACTCACCATCCCACTCACCATCTCACACACTCACTCTTTCACTCACCATCTCACACACTCACTCATTCACTCACCATCCCACTCACCATCTCACACACTCACTCACCATCTCAAACACTCACTCATTCAATCACCATCCCAATCACCATCCCACTCACCATCCCACACACCATCTCACACACTCACTCACCATCTCACACACTCACTCACCATCTCTCGCACCCACTCATTCACTCACCATCTCACTCACCATCTCAAACACCCAATCACTCACTCACCATCCCACTCACCATCTCACACACTCACTCACCATCTCACATACTCACTCATTCACTCACCATCCCACTCACCATCTCACACACTCACTCACCATCTCACACACTCACTCATTCACTCACCATCCCACTCACCATCTCACACACTCACTCACCATCTCACACACTCACTCATTCACTCACCATCGCACTCACCATCTCACACACCCACTCATTCACTCACCATCCCACTCACCATCTCACACACTCACTCATTTACTCACCATCCCACTAACCATCTCACACACTCACTCATTCACTCATTCACTCACCATCCCACTCACCATCTCACACACTCACTCATTCACTCACCATCTCACACACTCACTCACCACCTCACACACTCACTCATTCACTCACCATCCCACTCACCATCTCACACACTCACTCACCATCTCACACACTCACTCATTCACTCATTCACTCACCATCCCACTCACCATCTCACACACCCACTCATTCACTCACCATCCCACTCACCATCTCACACACCCACTCATTCACTCACCATCCCACTCACCATCTCACACACTCACTCATTCACTCACCATCCCACTCACCATCTCACACACTCACTCATTCACTCACCATCCCACTCACCATCTCACACACTCACTCATTCACTCACCATCCCACTCACCATCTCACACACTCACTCATTCACTCACCATCTCACACACTCACTCACCATCTCACACACTCACTCATTCACTCACCATCCCACTCACCATCGCACACACTCACTCACCATCTCACACACTCACTCATTCACTCATTCACTCACCATCCCACTCACCATCTCACACACCCACTCATTCACTCACCATCCCACTCACCATCTCACACACCCACTCATTCACTCACCATCCCACTCACCATCTCACACACTCACTCATTCACTCATCATCCCACTCACCATCTCACACACTCACTCATTCACTCACCATCCCACTCACCATCTCACACACTCACTCATTCACTCACCATCCCACTCACCATCTCACACACTAACTCACCATCTCACACACTCACTCACTATCTCACACACTCACCATCTCACGCACCCACTCATTCACTCACCATCTCACTCACCATCTTAAACACCCACTCATTCACTCACCATCCCACTCACCATCTCACACACTCAGTCACCATCTCACACACTCACTCACCATCTCACACACTCACTCACCATCTCACACACTCACTCATCATCCCACTCACCAACTCACACACTCACTCATTCCCTCCGCTATAAATTCATCATCGCAATATAACTTCGAACATTCTTTTTTAAAGAAACATTAACTTAAATATACATCATCATCATCGAATACTAATTTTTAATTCAAATCTGCTCTAGTAATTGTAACGTAGGTACAGCGTCTACAAGGGGCTACCGTAAACATCGTAGTAAAGGTAAAGGTCCCCCGTATAGCCTACTCGGGCATGCTGGGCCAAGTGGGGTGGTGTCGGTCAGCACCACGCCTGCCCGGCCGCCTTTGTCTCCCAAGTGGACACGCAGACACGACCATACACACACACACATATACTACCATACACACACAGACACTACCATACACATCTTTACATAGAGACATCAACACACACACACAACCATACACACGCTACCATACACACTCACTCATTCACTCACCATCTCACACACGCACTCATTCACTCACCATCCCACTCACCATCTCACACACTCACTCACCATCTCACTCATTCACTCACCATCTCACACACTCACTCATTCACTCACCATCCCACTCACCATCTCACACTCACTCACCATCTCACTCATTCACTCACCATCCCACTCACCATCTCACACACTCACTCATTCACTCACCATCCCACTCACCATCTCACACACTTACTCATTCACTCACCATCCCACTCACCATCTCACACACTCACTCACCATCTCACACACTCACCATCTCATACACTTACTCACCATCTCACACACTCACTCATTCACTCACCATCTCACACACTCACTCATTCACTCACCATCCCACTCACCATCTCACACACTCACTCACCATCTCAAACACTCACTCATTCAATCACCATCCCAATCACCATCCCACTCACTATCCCACACACCATCTCACACACTCACTCACCATCTCTTACACTCACTCACCATTTCACGCACCCACTCATTCACTCACCATCTCACTCACCATTTCAAACACCCACTCATTCACTCACCATCCCACTCATCATCTCACACACTCACTCAACATCTCACACACTCACTCATTCACTCACCATCCCACTCACAATCTCACACACTCACTCACCATCTCACACACTCACTCATTCACTCACCATCGCACTCACCATCTCACACACCCACTCATTCACTCACCATCCCACTCATCATCTCACGCACTCACTCAACATCTCAAACACTCACTCATTCAATCACCATCCCAATCACCATCCCACTCACTATCCCACACACCATCTCACACACTCACTCACCATCTCACGCACCCACTCATTCACTCACCATCTCACTCACCATCTCAAACACCCACTCATTCACTCACCATCCCACTCACCATCTCACACACTCACTCACCATCTCACACACTCACTCATTCACTCACCATCCCACTCACAATCTCACACACTCACTCACCATCTCACACACTCACTCATTCACTCACCATCGCACTCACCATCTCACACACACACTCATTCACTCACCATCCCACTCATCATCTCACGCACTCACTCATTCAGTCACCATCCCACTCACCATCTCACACACTCACTCATTTACTCACCATCCCACTAACCATCTCACACACTTACTCATTCACTCATTCACTCACCATCCCACTCACCATCTCACACACCCACTCATTCACTCACCATCCCACTCACCATCTCACATACCCACTCATTCACTCACCATCCCACTCCCCATCTCACACACTCACTCATTCACTCACCATCCTACTCACCATCTCACACACTCACTCATTCACTCACCATCCCACTCACCATCTCACACACTCACTCATTCACTCACCATCCCACTCACCATCTCACACACTATCTCACCATCTCACACACTCACTCACTATCTCACACACTCACCATCTCACGCACCCACTCATTCACTCACCATCTCACTCACCATCTCACTCACCATCTCAAACACCCACTCACCATCTCACACACTCAGTCACCATCTCACACACTCACTCACCATCTCACACACTTACTCACCATCTCACACACTCACTCATCATCCCACTCACCAACTCACACACTCACTCATTCCCTCCGCTATAAATTCATCATCGCAATATAACTTCGAACATTCTTTTTTAAAGAAACATTAACTTAAATATACATCATCATCATCATCGAATACTAATTTCTAATTCAAATCTGCTGTAGTAATTGTAACGTAGTTACAGCGTCTACAAGGGGCTACCGTAAACATCGTAGTAAAGGTAAAGATCCCCCGTATAGCCTACTCGGGCATGCTGGGCCAAGTGGGGTGGTGTCGGTCAGCACCACGCCTGCCCGGCCGCCTTTGTCTCCCAAGTGGACACGCAGACACGACCATACACACACATACACTACCATACACACACAGACACTACCATACGCATCTTTACATAGAGACATCAACACACACACAGACACTACCATACACACACTACCATACACACTCACTCATTCACTCACCATCCCACTCACCATCTCACACACTCACTCATTCACTCACCATCCCACTCACCATCTCACACTCACTCACCATCTCACTCATTCACTCACCATCCCACTCACCATCTCACACACTCACTCATTCACTCACCATCCCACTCACCATCTCACACTCACTCACCATCTCACTCATTCACTCACCATCTCACACACTCACTCACCATCTCACATACTCACTCATTCACTCACCATCTCACACATTCACTCACCATCTCACACACTCAATCATTCACTCACCATCCCACTCACCATTTCACACACTCACTTATTTACTCACCATCCTACTCACCATCTCACACACTCACTCATTCACTCACCATCCCACTCACCATCGCACACACCCACTCATTCACTCACCATCCCACTCACCATCTCACATACCCACTCATGCACTCACCGTCCCAATCACCATCTCACACACTCACTCATTCACTCACCATCCTACTCACCATCTCACACACTCACTCATTCACTCACCATCCCACTCACCATCTCACACACTCACTCATTCACTCACCATCCCACTCACCATCTCACACACTAACTCACCATCTCACACACTCACTCACTATCTCACACACTCACCATCTCACGCACCCACTCATTCACTCACCATCTCACTCACCATCTCACTCACCATCTCAAACACCCACTCACCATCTCACACACTCAGTCACCATCTCACACACTCACTCACCATCTCACACACTCACTCACCATCTCACACACTCACTCATCATCCCACTCACCAACTCACGCACTCACTCATTCCCTCCGCTATAAATTCATCATCGCAATATAACTTCGAACATTCTTTTTTAAAGAAACATTAACTTAAATATACATCATCATGGAATCCTAATTTCTAATTCAAATCTGCTCTAGTAATTGTAACGTAGGTACAGCGTCTACAAGGGGCTACCGTAAACATCGTAGTAAAGGTAAAGATCCCCCGTATAGCCTACTCGAGCATGCTGGGCCAAGTGGGGTGGTGTCGGTCAGCACCACGCCCGCCCGGCCGCCTTTGTCTCCCAAGTAGACACGCAGACACGACCATACACACACGCATACTCTACCATACACACACAGACACTACCATACACATCTTTACATAGAGACATCAACACACACACACAGACACTACCATACACACACTACCATACACATCTTTACATATAGACATCAACACACACACACACAGACACTACCATACACACTCACTCATTCACTCACCATCCCACTCACCATCTCACACACTCACTCATTCACTCACCATCCCACTCACCAGCTCACACACTCACTCATTCACTCACCATCCCACTCACCATCTCACACACTCACTCACCATCTCACTCATTCACTCACCATCCCACTCACCATCTCACACACTCACTCATTCACTCACCATCCCAGTCACCATCTCACTCATTCACTCACCATCTCACTCATTCACTCACCATCTCACATACTCACTCATTCACTCACCATCTCACACACTCACTCACCATCTCACATACTCACTCATTCACTCACCATCTCACACACTCACTCACCATCTCACACACCCACTCATTCACTCACCATCCCACTCACCATCTCACACACTCATTCATTCACTCACCATCCCACTCACCATCTCACACACCCACTCATTCACTCACCATCCCACTCACCATCTCACACACTCACTCATTCACTCCGCTATAAATGCATCTTCGCAATATAACTTAGAACATTTTTTGTAAAGAAACATTAACTTAAATATACATCATCATCATCAAATACTAATTTTTAATTCAAATCTGCTCTAGTAATTGTAACGTAGGTACAGCGTCTACAAGGGGCTACCGTAAACATCGTAGTAAAGGTAAAGATTTCCCGTATAGCCTACTCGGGCATGCTGGGCCAAGTGGGGTGGTGTCGGTCAGCACCACGCCTGCCCGGCCGCCTTTGTCTCCCAAGTGGACACGCAGACACGATCATACACACACACATACACTACCATACACACAGACACTACCATACACGCAGACACTACCATACACATCTTTACATAGAGACATCAACACACACACACAGACACTACCATACACATCTTTACATAGAGACATCAACACACACACACAGACACTACCATACACATCTTTACATAGAGACATCAACACACACACACAGACACGACCATACAGGCAGACACTACCATACACAGACTACCATACACACCTTAACATAGAGACATCAACACACACACAGACACTACCATACACCTTAGCATAAAGACATCAACACACAGACACTACCATACACACAAACACTACCATACACACCTTAAAATAAAGACATCAACACACACACACAGACACAACCATACACACCTTTACATAGAGACATCAACACGCAGACACTACCATACACGCAAACACTACCATACACACACTACCATACACACCTTAACATAGAGACATCAATACACACACACATATCAACACACACACAGACACGACCACACACACCTTTACATAGAGACAACAACACACACAAAGATCCCCCGTGTAGCCTTAACAGACTGTAGGGGCAAGTGCTGTTTGCGAGCAGCACCTGTGACGCCCGGCACGGCACACGAGGGGGTGGGTGGTCAGCACCACGCCCGGCCGCCTTTGTCTCCCTAGTGGCGATGTTTACACACCGCACCAGGTACTCATTTGAGGCTGAGGGGACCTAGGGTTCGTAGCGTGGGGGGCGCTGACCGCTACACCACCACTCTCCACCCACTCACCCACCCACTCACCCACTCAGCTACCCACTCAGCCACCCACTGACCCACTCACTCACTCAGCCACTCGCCCACCCACTCACCCACCAACTCAGCCACTCACCCACCCGCTCACCCGCCAACTTAGCCACTCGCCCACTCACCCACCCACTCACCCACCCATTCAGCTACTCACCCACCTACTCACCCACCCACTCACTTACCCACCCACTCACCCACCAACTCAGCCACTCACTCACCCACTCACCCGCCAACTTATCCACTCGCCCACTCACCCACCCACCCATTCAGCCACTCACCCACCTACTCACCCACCCACCCACTCACCCACCCACTCACCCACCAACTCAGCCACTCACCCACCCGCTCACCTGTCAACTTAGCCACTCACCCAAACACCCACCCACCAACTCAGCCACTTACCCACCCACTCACCCAGCCATACAGCCACTCACCCACCTACTCACCCACCCACTCACCCACCCACTCACCCACTCACCCACCCACTCACTCACCCACCCACTCACTCACCCACCCACTCACTCACCCACCCACCCACTCACCCACCCACTCACTCTAATGGCGGAGGAGGAGTAACACCGGTCCGTACTCACCCTTGTGGACGATGATGACGACGACGATGACGACAACGATGACGACGATGACGACGACGACGATGATGATGATGACGATGATGATGACGACGACGATGACGACGACGATGATGACGACGATGACGATGAAGATGACGACGACGATGACGACGATGACGATGAAGGCAATGTTGGTGATGACGACGATGATGATGAAGATGACGACGACGACAAAAATGGCGATGATGGCGACGATGATGATGAAGATGACGACGACGACGACAAAAATGGCGATGATGACGACGATGAAGGCGATGATGGCGACGATGATGCTGAAGATGACGACGACGACGACAAAAATGGCGATGATGACGACGATGAAGGCGATGATGGCGACGATGATGCTGAAGATGACGACGACAAAAATGGCGATGATGGCGACGATGACGACAATGAGGGCGATGATGGCGACGATGATGGCGACGACTTTCTATTTCTGCGGTATCAGTGGCTCAACCACTACCACCGCCGCCTCGCGCCGACTGAGATAGAAGATGGTCGGAGACACGAGGAGATTTTATTTGTAGGGGGAGGAGTGGTGCACTCGCTCCCTCGCTCACGCACGTATTCACGCGCTCGCTCATTCACCCACTCGCTCCCTCACTCGCTCGCTCACTCCCTCGCTCACTCCCTCCGTCGCTCAAGCACGTATTCACTCGCTCGCTCATTCACCCACTCGCTCCCTCACTCGCTCGCTCACTCCCTCGCTCACTCCCTCCGTCGCTCAAGCACGTATTCACTCGCTCGCTCATTCACCCACTCGCTCCCTCACTCGCTCGCTCACTCCCTCGTTCACTCGCTCACTCACTCCCTTGCTCACTCCCTCGCTCACTCCCTCCGTCGCTCACGCACGTATTCACTCGCTCGCTCCCTCGCTCGTTCACTCGCTCGCTCGCTCACTCGTTCACTCCCTCGGTCACTCGTTCACTCGCTCACTCCGTCGGTCATAATCCTCGCTCACTCCCTCGCTCCCTCGGTCACAATCCTCGCTCGCTCACTCCGTCGCTCACGCACGTATTCACTCGCTCCCTCACTCATTCACTCACTCCCTCGCTCACTCATTCACTCGCTCACTCCCTCGCTCACTCATTCACTCGCTCACTCCCTCGCTTGTTCACTCCCTCGGTCGTTCACTCGGTCACTCCCTCGCTCCCTCGCTCCCTCACTCGCTCCCTCGCTCACTCCCTCGCTCCCTCACTCGTTCACTCGCTCTCTCGCTCACTCCGTCGGTCACAATCCTCGCTCACTCCCTCGCTCACCCTCACTCGCTCCCTCGCTCACAATCCTCGCTCGCTCGCTCGCTCCCTCGCTCGCTCGCTCGCTCCCTCGCTCGCTCGCTCCCTCGCTCGCTCGCTCCCTCGTTCCTCGCTCGCTCACTCCCTCGCTCGCTCGCTCCCTCGCTCACTCCCTCGCTCACGCACGTATTCACTCGCTCGCTCCCTCACTCGATCACTCCCTCGCTCACTCATTCACTCGCTCACTCCCTCGCTCGCTCCCTCGGTCACTCACTCCCTTGCTCACGCACGTATTCACTCGCTCGCTCACGCACGTATTCACTCGCTCTCACTCGTTCACTCACTCCCTCGCTCACTCGTTCACTCACTCCCTTGCTCACTCATTCACTCCCTTGGTCACTCGTTCACTCACTCCCTCGCTCGTTCCCTCGTTCGCTCCCTCGGTAACTTACTCCCTCGCTCACTCATTCACTCGCACACTCACTCCCTCGCTCAAACACCCACTCGGTCATTCCCTCGATCACTAACTCCCTCACTCACTCATTCACCCACTCGCTCACTTCCTCGTTCACTCATTCAATCACCTGATCACTCCCTCGCTCACTCCCTCACTCATTCGCTCCTTCACTTTGTCTTACTCGCTCCAAATTGCCCGCTCACTCACTCACTAATTCCCTTGCTATACCACGCTTAGCTAGATACTCAACCCTGCTTACTCACCCATGCCGTTATACGAGTCAATGACTCATACAGAGACCCGTAGACTCACACAGAGACGCGTAGACTCACAAAGAGACCTGTAGACTCACACAGAGACCTGTAGACTCACACAGAGACTAATAGATCCACACAGAGACTCACAGAGAGGTCATATAGACTCAGCCAGAGACCCACACACTCGTGCAGAAACCCACAGACTCACACAGGAACCCATAGACTCACAAAGAGACCCATAGACTCACACAGAGACCTGTAGATTCACTAAGAGACCCGTAGACTCACAGAGAAACCCATAGACTCACACAAAGACCCATAGACTCACACAGAGACCCATAGACTCACACAAAGACCCATAGACTCACACAGAGACCCATAGACTCACACAAAGACCCATAGACTCACACAGAGACCCATAGACTCACACAAAGACCCAGACTCACACAGAGATCCATCGACTCATAGACTCATCACACAGAGACCAATAGACTCACACGGAGACCCATAGACTCACACGGAGACCCATAGACTCACACGGAGACCCATAGACTCACACAGAGACTCATAGACTCACACAAAGACCCATAGACTCAGAGAGAGAGACCCATAGACTCAGAGAGAGATCTATAGACTCAGAGAGAGTCCTATAGATTCACAGACAGACACAGAGACTTACACAGAGACCCATAAACTCACAGAGAGATCAATATACTCACGTAAAGACCTATAGACTCACAAAGAGACCCATAGACTCAGAAAGAGACCCATAGATTAACAGAGACACAGAGACTCATACAGAGACCCATAGACTCACACAGAGCCCTGTAGACTCACAAAGAGATCCGTAGACTCAGACAGAAACCCATAAACTGACAAAGAGATCCATAGACTCACACAGAGGCCCATAGACTCACACAGACTCACAGAGAGACATTTAAACTCAGGCAGAGACCCATACACTCGCACAAAGTCGCACAGACTCACACAGGGACCCATAGACTCACAAAGAGACCCGTAGACTCACAAAGAGACCCATAGACTCACACAGAGACCCATAGACTCACAAAGAGACCCGTAGACTCACAAAGAGACCCATAGACTCACACAGAGACCCATAGGCTCACAAAGAGACCCATAGACTCACACAGAGACCCATAGACTCACACAGAGACCCATAGACTCACAAACAGACCCGCAGACTCACACAGAGACCCATAGACTCACACAGAGACCCATAGACTCACACAGCAACCCATAGACTCACACAGAGACCCACAGACTCACACAGAGACCCATAGACTCACACAGAGACCCATAGACTCACACAGAGACCCATAGACTCACACAAAGACCCGTAGACTCACCAAGAGACACTCACAGAGAGACCTGTAGATCACAGCATGGCAGGAAACCAATAACGATTGACATTGAGGCTGCTGCACGTGATGATGAAGCTGCCGTTGCAGCTGCTGCTGATGATGATGATGATTGGTCACTCACGTCCGCCGCTCGTTAGCGGTGACCTCGTCACATCTCACCTCATCATCGTCGTCGCCTGCCCAGCAACTTACACAGCTCCGCCCTCCGGCTAGGTGCACTTCGCCTAAAGTCCCCCGTGTAGCCCACACGTGCTCTTGGGGCAAGTGCCGTCAGCGAGCGCCACGCTGTGAGCGGTGTGGCCGGGACCGCGCCCGCCCCGGCCGCCTTTGTCTCCCCCCCCCCCCCCCAGCGGATTCCTAGCAATGTGTGCTAACCACTGCGCCACCGCTCCCCGTGCAAAGACAAAGATCCCCTGTATAGCCTTTGCCAGACTGCAGGGGCAAGTGCTGTTAGCGAGCAGCAGCACCTACGAAGGCCGAAACGGCGCACGAGGGGGTGGGTGGGCAGGACCACGCCCGGCCGCCTTTGTCTCCCCAGCGGCGATGTTTACTTCACGCTGCACCGGCTGCTCGTTTGAGGCTGAGGCAACCTAGGGGAGGCCCAGGACGGGTGCAGACAACATCGTCACCGGTGTTTAATATGCTGCTGTTTGACGTTCTGACCCCGTGCCCCGATTGGACATCTGCGACCAAAGAGCTTCACAGCTCGTCGGATTTCTCCAACGACGGCGCGCTAAGCGCTGCGCCTCCGTTCTCCACACGCGCAGACACACACACACAAAATCTACACACACATATATACACAATCTACACACTCTCACATATATACACAATCTACACACACACACATATATACACAATCTACACACACATATATACACAATCTACACACACATATATACACAATCTACACACTCTCACATATATACACAATCTACACACTCTCACATATATACACAATCTACACACACACACACAATCTACACACACACACATATGTACACAATCTACACACACATATATATACACACTCTACACACACATATATATATACACAATCTACACACACATATATACACACTCTACACACACACACATATATACACAATCTACACACTCTCACATATATACACAATCTACACACTCTCACATATATACACAATCTACACACACACACAATCTACACACTCTCACATATATACACAATCTACACACACACACATATATACACAATCTACACACACACACATATATACACAATCTACACACACACACAATCTACACACTCTCACATATATACACAATCTACACACACACACATATATACACAATCTACACACACATATACACAATCTACACACACACATATACACAATCTACACACACACATATACACAATATACACACACACATATACACAATCTACACACACATATACACAATCTACACACACATATATACACACTCTACACACACACATATATACACAATCTACACACACATATATAAACAATCTACACACACACACATATATACACAATCTACACACATATACACAATCTACACACACACACACATATATACACAATCTACACACACATATATACACAATCTACACACTCTCACATATATACACAATCTACACACACACACATATATACACAATCTACACACACACACAATCTACACACTCTCACATATATACACAATCTACACACACACACATATATACACAATCTACACACACATATACACAATCTACACACACACATATACACAATCTACACACACATATACACAATATACACACACACATATACACAATCTACACACATATATACACAATCTACACACACACATATATACACAATCTACACACACACACATATATATACAGAATCTACACACACATATATAAACAATCTACACACACACACATATATACACAATCTACACACACACATATATACACAATCTACACACACACATATATACACAATCTACACACACACATATATGCACAATCTACACACACACACATATATATACACAATCTACACACACACATATATACACAATCTACACACACACATATATACACAATCTACACACACACATACACAATCTACACACATATATAAACAATCTACACACACACACATATATACACAATCTACACACACACACATGTACACAATCTACACACACACATATACACGATCTACACACACACACATATACACAATCTACACACACACACATATATACACACTCTACATACACACACATATACGCACAATCTACACACACACATATATCCACAATCTACACATATACACATATACACAATCTACACACACATATATACACAATACACACACACACATATATGCACAATCTACACACATTCACATATATACACAATCTACACACACACATATATACACAATCTACACACACACATATATACACAATCTACACACACACATATATACACAATATACACACACACATATATGCACAATCTACACACATTCACATATATACACAATCTACACACACACATATATACACAATCTACACACACACATATATACACAATCTACACACACACATATATACACAATCTACACACACACATATATACACAATCTACACACACACATATATACACAATCTACACACACACATATATACACAATCTACACATACTCACATATATACACAATCTACACACACACACATATATACACAATCTACACACACACATATACACAATCTACACACTCACATATAAACACAATCTAGACACACACACATATATACACAATCTACACACACACACATATACACACAATCTACACACACACACATATACACAATCTACACATACTCACACATATACGCAATCTACACATACTCACATATATGTAAACTGTAACACACACGAAGAAAATGGGTCCGCGTGTAGCCTGTAACAGGCTGTAGGGGCAAGTGCTGTTAGCGAGCACCTATGAAGGCCGGAACGGCACACGAGGGGGTGGGTGGCCAGCACCACGCCCAACCTAGGGGAGGCCAGGACCGGTTCAGAATAATCGTCAGTGGGTGTTGGTCGTGACCGGGAATCAAACACGGGTCGCCAGATTCGTAACGCAGCGCGCAAACCACTGCACCACCGGTCCCCACACAAAAAAAAACGACCTTGTATACCACCCACACGCTTACATGCATAAATACACGCAGTAATTCCTACACTTACACTCCGCACCAGGTGAGTCTAAAAGTCTTTGCGTGAGTCTACGGGTCTCTGTGTGAGTCTATGGTTCTCTTTGTCAGGCTATGGGCCAATGTGTGTCTACGGGTCTCTGTGTGTCTATGGGTATATGCGCAAGTTTGTGGATCTCTGCGTGAGTCTACGGCTCTCTGCACAAGTTAATGGGTCTCGGCGTCAGTCTACGGGTCCCTGCGTGAGTCTATGAGTCTCTATGTGAGTCTGTGGGTCTCTGTGTGAGTCTATGGGTCTCTGTGGGAGTCTGTGGGTCTCAGTGTGAGTCTATGAGTCTCTATGTGAGTCTGTGGGTCTCTGTGTGAGTCTACGGGTCCCTGCGTGAGTCTATGGGTCTCAACATTCGTCTACAACTATCTCCGTGAGTCTACGGGGTCCCTGTGTGAGTCTATGGGTCTCTACGTGAATCTACGGCTCTTTGCGTGAGTCTACAGGTCTCTGCTTGAGTCTACGGATTCTTGCGTGAGTCTATGGGTCTCTGCATGAGTCTACGGGTCTCAAAGTGAGTCTATGGGTCCCTGCGTGAGTCTACAGGGCTCTGTGTGAGTCTACGGGTCTCTGTGTGAGTCTACGGGTCTCTGCATGAGTCTACGGGTCTCTGTGTGAGTCTACGGGTCTCTGCATGAGTCTACGGGTCTCTGTGTGAGTCTACGGGTCCCCGCATGAGTTTACAGGTCTCTGTGTGAGTCTACGAGTCTCTGTGTGAGTCTACGAGTCTCTGTGTGAGTCTACGGGTCTCTGCATGAGTCTAGGGGTCTCTGCGTGAGTCTACGGGTCACTGTATGAGTCTACAGGTCTCTGCGTGAGTCTACGGGTCTCTGTGTGAGTCTACGGGTCTCTGCGTGAGTCTACGGGTCTCTGTGTGAGTCTGTGTCTCTGTGTGAGTCTACGAGTCTCTGTGTGAGTCTACGGGTCTCTGCATGAGTCTAGGGGTCTCTGCGTGAGTCTACGGGTCACTGTATGAGTCTACAGGTCTCTGTGTGAGTCTACGGGTCTCTGCGTGAGTCTAGGGTCTCTGCGTGAGTCTACGGTCTCTGTGTGAGTCTACAGGTCCCCGCATGAGTCTACAGGTCTCTGTGTGAGTCTACGGGTCTCTGTGTGAGTCTACGGGTCTCTGTGTGAGTCTATGGGTCTCTGTGTGAGTCTACGGGTCTCTGTGTGAGTCTACGGGTCTCTGCGTGAGTCTAGGGGTCTCTGCGTGAGTCTACAGGTCTCTGTGTGAGTCTGTGTCTCTGTGTGAGTCTACGAGTCTCTCTGTGAGTCTACGGGTCTCTGCATGAGTCTAGGGGTCTCTGCGTGAGTCTACGGGTCACTGTATGAGTCTACAGGTCTCTGTGTGAGTCTACGGGTCTCTGCGTGAGTCTAGGGATCTCTACGTGAGTCTACGGGTCTCTGTGCGAGTCTACGGGTCTCTGTGTGAGTCTACGGGTCTCTGTGTGAGTCTACGGGTCTCTGTGTGAGTCTACGGGTCTCTGCGTGAGTCTAGGGGTCTCTGCGTGAGTCTACGGGTCTCTGTGTGAGTCTATGGGTCTCTGTGTGAGTTTAGGGGTCTCTGCGTGAGTCTACGGGTCTCTGCGTGAGTCTATGGGTCTCTGCGTGAGTCTATGGGTCTCTGTGTGAGTCTACGGGTCTCTGCGTGAGTCTAGGGGTCTCTGTGTGAGTCTATGGGTCTCTGTGTGAGTCTAGGGGTCTCTGTGTGAGTCTAGGGGTCTCTGCGTGAGTCTATGGGTCTCTGTGTGAGTCTAGGGGTCTCTGTGTGAGTCTAGGGGTCTCTGTGTGAGTCTAGGGGTCTCTGTGTGAGTCTATGGGTCTCTGTGTGAGTCTAGGGGTCTCTGTGTGAGTCTAGGGGTCTCTGCGTGAGACTACGGGTCTCTGCGTGAGTCTATGTGTCTCTGCGTGAGTCTATGTGTCTCTGCGTGAGTCTATGTGTCTCTGTGTGAGTCTATGTGTCTCTGCGTGAGTCTATGTGTCTCTGTGTGAGTCTAGGGGTCTCTGCGTGAGTCTAGGGGTCTCTGTGTGAGTCTACGGGTCTCTGCGTTAGTCTACGGGTCTCTGTGTTAGTCTATGGGTCTCTGCGTGAGTCTAGGGTCTCTGCGTGAGTCTACGGGTCTCTGTGTGAGTCTGTGTCTCTGTGTGAGTCTACGAGTCTCTGCGTTAGTCTACGGGTCTCTGTGTGAGTCTATGGGTCTCTGCGTGAGTCTAGGGGTCTCTGCGTGAGTCTACGGGTCTCTGTGTGAGTCTGTGTCTCTGTGTGAGTCTACGAGTCTCTGTGTGAGTCTACGGGTCTCTGCATGAGTCTAGGGGTCTCTGCGTGAGTCTACGGGTTACTGTATGAGTCTACAGGTCTCTGTGTGAGTCTACGGGTCTCTGCGTGAGTCTAGGGTCTCTGCGTGAGTCTACGGTCTCTGTGTGAGTCTACAGGTCCCCGCATGAGTCTACAGGTCTCTGTGTGAGTCTACGGGTCTCTGTGTGAGTCTACGGGTCTCTGTGTGAGTCTATGGGTCTCTGTGTGAGTCTACGGGTCTCTGTGTGAGTCTACGGGTCTCTGCGTGAGTCTAGGGTCTCTGCGTGAGTCTACAGGTCTCTGTGTGAGTCTGTGTCTCTGTGTGAGTCTACGAGTCTCTCTGTGAGTCTACGGGTCTCTGCATGAGTCTAGGGGTCTCTGCGTGAGTCTACGGGTCACTGTATGAGTCTACAGGTCTCTGTGTGAGTCTACGGGTCTCTGCGTGAGTCTAGGGATCTCTGCGTGAGTCTACGGGTCTCTGTGCGAGTCTACGGGTCTCTGTGTGAGTCTACGGGTCTCTGTGTGAGTCTACGGGTCTCTGTGTGAGTCTACGGGTCTCTGCGTGAGTCTAGGGGTCTCTGCGTGAGTCTACGGGTCTCTGTGTGAGTCTATGGGTCTCTGTGTGAGTTTAGGGGTCTCTGCGTGAGTCTACGGGTCTCTGCGTGAGTCTATGGGTCTCTGCGTGAGTCTATGGGTCTCTGCGTGAGTCTATGGGTCTCTGCGTGAGTCTAGGGGTCTCTGCGTGAGACTACGGGTCTCTGCGTGAGTCTACAGGTCTCTGCGTGAGTCTATGGGTCTCTGTGTGAGTCTACGGGTCTCTGCGTGAGTCTATGTGTCTCTGCGTGAGTCTATGGGTCTCTGCGTGAGTCTATGTGTCTCTGTGTGAGTCTATGTGTCTCTGCGTGAGTCTATGTGTCTCTGTGTGAGTCTAGGGGTCTCTGCGTGAGTCTAGGGGTCTCTGTGTGAGTCTGTGTATCTGCGTGAGACTACGGGTCTCTGCGTGAGTCTATGGGTCTCTGCGTGAGTCTAGGGGTCTCTGTGTGAGTCTATGGGTCTCTGTGTGAGTCTATGTGTATCTGCGTGAGACTACGGGTCTCTGCGTGAGTCTATGGGTCTCTGCGTGAGTCTAGGGGTCTCTGTGTGATGCAGTCGGTCTCTGTGCACCCTGAGCGGTGGTGCTAACCTCTGGACCACCACTATTGTGTCCCGCATGCCAGCGCGTGAGCAAATGGGCGAGCGAGCGGGCGGGCGGGCGATCGGACTGGTGTGCGACCGAGCGAGTGGGCGAGCGGGCGGGCGAACGAGTACGTCGGCGGGTGAGCCGGGGAGCAGGCGGGTGGGTGAACGAGCGAGCGGGCGAGCGAGCGAGCGAGCGAGCGGGCGAGCGAGCGGGCAAGGGCGGGGCGAGGAAGATCGCGTGCGAGCAAACCGCACCACACACTTCGGAAGTCACGCTCGCGTGCGTGCGAGATGAGTCCTGGGTCGGGGGCTGGGGGTCGCCCCCTACAACCCGCCGCCCCCCCCCCCCGCAAATAAAACGCTCCGCACGTCCCGTGGCGACCCGAGGTTCGCACGCAAGCCCCCTGCGTTCCGCTCGTGGCCCTCCCCTCCAGTAACCCCCACCGCCTAACCCCCCTGCCTGGCCCCCCTCGCCCCCGTCACCACAGACACCCGACGAGCATTCGAGAACATTCGCCGACGGAGACCTATACACGTCTATGTAATGTCTCGGCCGGCGGACATTAAGAGCGCAAGAAGCCATGGGGTGGGGGAGTGGGGGGGCGGGGGAAGGAAGATGGCGCCTTAATGTAATGTCCGAAAGGTCGTGCCGCTGCTGCCGCTACAGTGGGTCGATTAACTCCGTAAGATGCGTCGACGATGACCCGTCGCGTTCGTTATTCACGTGGAGGAGGAGGAGACTGGAGCAACGGGAGAAAAACTCACACTTGCGCGTGGGGGCAACGCTGTATCCCCACCCGCGTACGAATGGACACAGATGGAGATTAGTCCACACACTCTGCTGTACCGCCTTCTCCTGGCACAGCCAGGGGGTACCGGGTTCCTTCTCGGCGCCCACCCACGGGAAAGGAGTTCCACACATCTGTGAGTGATCCACAAACCCATAGACTAACATTGCCCATAGACCAACATTGCCCATAGACCAACATTGCCCATAGACCAACATTGCCCATAGACCAACATTGCCCATAGACCAACATTGCCCATAGACCAACATTACCCATAGACCAACATTGCCCATAGACCAACATTGCCCACAGACCAACATTACCCATAGACCAACATTGCCCATAGACCAACATTGCCCATAGACCAACATTGCCCATAGACCAACATTGCCCATAGACCAACATTGCCCATAGATCAACATTGCCCATAGACCAACATTACCCATAGACCAACACTGCCCATAGACCAACATTGCCCATAGATCAACATTGCCCATAGACCAACATTACCCATAGACCAACACTGCCCATAGACCAACATTGCCCATAGACCAACATTACCCATAGACCAACATTACCCATAGACCAACATTGCCCATAGACCAACATTGCCCATAGACCAACATTGCCCATAGACCAACATTGCCCTATACCAACATTGCACATAGACCAACATTACCCATAGACCAACATTACCCATAGACCAACATTACCCATACACTAACATTACCCATAGACCAACATTGCCCTAGACCAACATTGCCCATAGACCAGCATTACCCATAGACTAACATTACCCATAGACTCACATTGCCCATAGACTAACATTACCCATAGACTAACATTACCCATAGACCAACATTGCCCATAGACTAACATTACCCATAGACTAACATTACCCATAGACTAACATTACCCATAGACCAACATTGCCCATAGACTAACATTACCCATAGACTAACATTACCCATAGACCAACATTGCCCATAGACCAACATTGCCCATAGACCAACATTACCCATAGATCAACATTGCCCATAGACCAACATTGCCCATAGACCAACATTGCCCATAGACTAACATTGCCCTAGACCAACATTGCCCATAGACCAACATTACCCATAGACTAACATTGCCCATAGACTAACATTGCCCATAGACTAACATTGCCCATAGACTAACATTGCCCTAGACCAACATTACCCATAGACCAACATTGCCCATAGACCAACATTGCCCACAGACTAACATTGCCCACAGACTAACATTGCCCATAGACTAACATTGCCCAAAGACTAACATTGCCGATAGACTAACATTGCCCATAGACCAACATTGCCCATAGACTAACATTGCCCATAGACTAACATTGCCCATAGACTAAAATTGCCCATAGACTAACATTGCCCATAGACTAACATTGCCCATAGACTAGCATTGCCCATAGATTAACATTGCCCATAGACTAACATTGCCCATAGACTAACATTGCCCTAGACCAACATTACCCATAGACCAACATTGCCCATAGACCAACATTGCCCACAGACTAACATTGCCCACAGACTAACATTGCCCATAGACTAACATTGCCCAAAGACTAACATTGCCGATAGACTAACATTGCCCATAGACCAACATTGCCCATAGACTAACATTGCCGATAGACTAACATTGCCCATAGACTAACATTGCCCATAGACTAACATTGCACATAGACTAACATTGCCCATAGACTAGCATTGCCCATAGATTAACATTGCCCACAGACTAACATTGCCCATAGACCGACATTGCCCATAGACTAATATTGCCCATAGACCGACATTGCCCATAGACTAACATTGCCCATAGACTAACATTGCCCATAGACACAACATTGCCCATAGACCGACATTGCCCATAGACTAACATTGCCCATAGACTAACATTGCCCATAGACCAACATTGCCCATAGACCGATATTGCCCATAGACTAACATTGCCCATAGACTAACATTGCCCATAGACCGACATTGCCCATAGACTAACAGTGCCCATAGACTAACATTGCCCATAGACCGACATTGCCCATAGACTAACATTGCCCATAGACTAACATTGCCCATAGACCAACATTGCCCATAGACTAACAGTGCCCATAGCTGTAGGCGTGTGTCACGGACGTCGTGTCAGGCCGTGAACCCAACAGGACACGTGACCGGCCCCAGGGGGGTCACGTGGTTGGGGGCTCGGGCCTTCCCGAAGGATCGGGAAGGGGGCGTGGCCTGGGGCGGGACCGGCCACGCCCCCCTTCCCGAAGGATTGGGAAGGGGGGCGTGGCCTGGGGCGGAGCCTGGGGCGGAGCCGGCCAAGCCGGAGTGGTTGTAAGCGGGGCGTGGACGGAGAGTGTTAGGGCCGCAGTCTCCCGTCTCCTCCGTCACGATCGTGCTACTGCTCCCCGACCGCTCCGTCGGGTTCGGGCTTACCGCCCCCCCAATTCCTCGCCCCCCTGTACCCCCGACTTTGTTGCTGCCCCCCGCGTATTCATGGTTCGATCGGTGGGACCGACCGCTTCATGCTTACGACGCGCTACGCGGGCTCAGTGGCGGACGTGCTGGGGTGAGCGCGCCCGCAAAGTAAACCCCGTCTCGTGCGTAAACAAAAGGGGTACAGCGCGCCGACGCTTGACTCCGCGGTCGCACCGAGCGCCCACCCACGGGACTCGAGGTCGGGGGTCAGAAGTCAGGGGGCGTCCACCGTGCGCGCGCCGCTGATTGGAGGGAATTCACTCCGCCCCGATTTAAAGGCCGTTTAAACAGCCGCGCGTGTACGCGAACATCGGACGCTACGCCCTCCTCTTCGCCGTAAACAGCCGCGCATGCACGCGAACACAAGGCACTCCACATTCCTCTTCACACTCACAAAGACCACACGACACAGTTTATCCTCTACTGGCGATTTCATTCCCCGCGAATAACCCGCTAAACTACGCGTGTTTGTGTGGGTCAGCAGACACTATCATAGCCTATCCCTCGGGGATCCTGGACTCAATTTATCCTGCCTGTCGCTCCACTTTCTACCCTCTGACTAATCAGCCCAAACTCACCTCTCCCTTACTTACGCTTACTCCCACTCTGATGCGCCGGGAGCTGTGGAAGGGCGATGCTGCGGGTCGTCTCCGTGGAGAATTGGGCCTGGCCGCGTTGAACCTCGTCACACGGACGACTCGAACGGCTGGCGCCAACACCCCGCTGATCTGGATGCCTTGAAGGAGCCTCCTCTCACTACCCGTTTCACCCTCTTTTATCGTCCTGGCGCGCATCAAAGGACACCGCGCTGCCCCGCCCCCCTGGCCTCCCGTCCAATCAGGGGCCCGGATTTTCCCGCTCCTTTGATAGCCGGATCCCAGCTCTGGTGACGTCACCGCGGTGGTCCCCTCGATGTCCGCTTTCCGCTCCTCCCGCTACCAGCCCACTGACCCGTCTTGCGTGTGCGCGGTTCCCTCCGCGGTGGCTCGACAGCCCCTGCCGTGACCACGTGATTACACTCCCAGGTCACGGCGCCGCGGTGCCCGTCAGCCTCCGGGGGTAGGTCGCCCAATTCCCCGACCTCAGGAAACCGTGAAGCTTGATCTCAGTCGGGGCTTCTGGGCGAAAACATGCCGGCCAGGTATCCTCCCCCCGGGCTCTACGTGGGGTGTGCATGTGCGGGGTGTGCGTGTGTGGGGTGTGCGTGTGTGGGGTGTGCGTGTGCGGGGTGTGTGGGGTGTGTGGGGTGTGCGTGTGCGGGGTGTGCGTGTGTGGGGTGTGCGTGTGTGGGGTGTGTGGGGTGTGTGGGGTGTGCGTGTGCGGGGTGTGTGCGTGTGCGGGGTGGGCGTGTGTGGGGCGTGCGTGTGTGGGGTATGCGTGTGCGGGGTGTGCGTGTGTGGGGTTCGCGTGTGCGGGGTGTGTGCGTGTGTGGGGTGTGCGTGTGCAGGGTGTGCGTGTGCAGGGTGTGCGTGTGTGGGGTGGGCGTGTGTGGGGTGCGCGTGTGTGGGGTGTGCGTGTGTGGGGTGTGCGTGTGTGTGGTGTGCGTGTGTGGGGTGTGCGTGTGTGGGGTGTGCGTGTGTGGGGTGCGCATGTGTGGGGTGCGCGTGTGTGGGGTGTGCGTGTGTGGGGTGTGTGTGCGTTCATGTGGGAGGCGGCGAGGGGCACGCAGCGTCGGCGTCGTCACTGTTCTGTGTTCTGTGCTGTTCTGTGCTGTGCTGTTGTTCTGTTCTGTTCTTCGCTGTTCTGTGCTGTTCTGTGCTGTTCTGTTCTTCGCTGTTCTGTGCTGTTCTGTGCTGTTCTGTGCTGTTCTGTTCCTCGCTGTTCTGTGCTGTTCTGTGCTGTTCTTCGCTGTTCTGTTCTTCGCTGTTCTGTGCTGTTCTGTGCTGTTCTTCGCTGTTCTGTGCTGTTCTGTGCTGTTCTGTGCTGTTCTTCGCTGTTCTGTGCTGTTCTGTTCTTCGCTGTTCTGTGCTGTTCTGTGCTGTTCTTCGCTGTTCTGTGCTGTTCTGTGCTGTTCTGTGCTGTTCTTCGCTGTTCTGTGCTGTTCTGTGCTGTTCTTCGCTGTTCTGTGCTGTTCTGTTCTTCGCTGTTCTGTGCTGTTCTTCGCTGTTCTGTGCTGTTCTGTGCTGTTCTGTTTTGTGCTGTTCTGTTCTTCGCTATTCTGTGCTGTTCTGTTCTTCGCTGTTCTGTTCCTCGCTGTTCTGTGCTGTTCTGTGCTGTTCTGTTCTTCGCTGTTCTGTGCTGTTCTTCGCTGTTCTGTGCTGTTCTGTGCTGTGCTGTTCTGTTCTTCGCTGTTCTGTGCTGTTCTGTTCTTCGCTGTTCTGTGCTGTTCTGTGCTGTTCTTCGCTGTTCTGTGCTGTTCTGTGCTGTTCTGTGCTGTTCTTCGCTGTTCTGTGCTGTTCTGTTCTTCGCTGTTCTGTGCTGTTCTGTGCTGTTCTTCGCTGTTCTGTGCTGTTCTGTGCTGTTCTGTGCTGTTCTGTGTTCTGTGCTGTTCTGTGCTGTTCTTCTCTGTTCTTCGCTGTTCTGTGCTGTTCTGTGCTGTTCTGTGCTGTTCTTCGCTGTTCTGTGCTGTTCTGTGCTGTTCTGTGCTGTTCTGTGCTGTTCTGTGCTGTTCTGTGCTGTTCTGTGCTGTTCTTCGCTATTCTGTGCTGTTCTGTGCTGTTTTGTGCTGTTCTGTGCTGTTCTGTGCTGTTCTGTGCTGTTCTGTTCTTCGCTGTTCTGTGCTGTTCTGTGCTGTTCTTCACTGTTCTGTGCTGTTCTGTGCTGTTCTTCGCTGTTCTGTGCTGTTCTGTTCTTCGCTGTTCTGTGCTGTTCTGTGCTGTTCTGTTCTTCGCTGTTCTGTGCTGTTCTGTTCTTCCATGTTCTGTGCTGTTCTGTGCTGTTCTGTGCTGTTCTGTTCTTCCATGTTCTGTGCTGTTCTTCGCTGTTCTGTGCTGTTTTGTGCTGTTCTGTTCTGTGCTGTTCTTCGCTGTTCTGTGCTGTTCTGTGCTGTTCTTCGCTGTTCTGTGCTGTTCTGTGCTGTTCTGTGCTGTTCTGTTCTTCGCTGTTCTGTGCTGTTCTTTGCTGTTCTGTGCTGTTCTTCGCTGTTCTGTGCTGTTCTGTGCTGTTCTGTGCTGTTCCGTTCTTCGCTGTTCTGTGCTGTTCTGTGCTGTTCTGTGCTGTTCTTCGCTGTTCTGTGCTGTTCTGTGCTGTTCTGTGCTGTTCTGTTCAGTGCTGTTCTTCGCTGTTCTGTGCTGTTCTGTGCTGTTCTTTGCTGTTCTGTGCTGTTCTGTGCTGTTCTGTGCTGTTCTTCGCTGTTCTGTGCTGTTTTGTGCTGTGCTGTTCTTCGCTGTTCTGTGCTGTTCTGTGCTGTTCTTCGCTGTTCTGTGCTGTTCTGTGCTGTTCTGTGCTGTTCTTCGCTGTTCTGTGCTGTTCTTCGCTGTTCTGTGCTGTTCTGTGCTGTTCTGTTCTTCGCTGTTCTGTGCTGTTATGTGCTGTTCTGCTGGGTCAACTCTGGGATGAAGCCACGATCTACGACCCTCGCTCCCCGCTAGTGGAGCAGGCAGCGTGTTGGGCTGTCCTGGTCCAGTCATGTCGTATCACCGTTGTGTTAGCTAAGTTAGGAACGGTGGCTACCACCCTATGTCGTTATTTTGTTAATGTTAAGTGTTACCTGTTGTGTTAGCTAATAAACAGCATTGCCTCCAAAGTTCCAGTGCGTGCCTGAATGTAACCCATGGGCCTCCCAGCAAGAAAGTGCCTGGCTTCGACTCCCGACTAGGGCGGGAACATGGGACCTCCCTTGCCACTATCAAAGTATAACAATAGGTTGTGCCCTTGCTGGCAATAGAACGGTGGTGTTAAGATGTTCAAACACCAAACTTAAACCTTTTGCAAGGAATCGTGTCTGCATTAACCACACATAATTTGTGGTGAACATACAAACAGAAGGGGTAAAACCTGATTGTTATATTTGGACGGTGGCAAGGTACGTCCAATGATGTAGCCGCTCGACCCCGAGATCTCAACGCCCTGGTGGTGGCATTGTCTTTGTGCTGGTCACCTTTAGGCATTGTCCTCTAGCGCTGGTTGAGAATGGGCTCTGAAGAAAGCTGTCTCTGGCGTGGACCAATCAGTGTCAAAGACAATGCACCATCATAACCATCACCATCATCACCACCACCATCATCACCATCACCATCATCACCATCACCATCATCACCACCATCATCACCATCGTCACCACCATCATCACCACCATCATCACCATCATCATCACCACCATCATCATCACCATCATCACCATCATCATCACCATCATCACCATCATCATCACCACCATCATCATCACCATCATCACCATCATCACCATCACCATCATCACCATCACCATCATCACCACCATCATCACCATCACCACCATCACCATCATCACCATCATCACCACCATCACCATCACCACCATTATCATCACCATCATCACCATCATCACCACCATCATCATCGTCACCACCATCACCACCATCATCACCACCATCATCACCACCATCATCATCACCATCATCATCACCACCATCATCACCATCATCACCACCACCATCACCACCATCATCACAGCAATCATCACCACCATCATCATCACCACCATTTATCATCACCACCATCATCACCACCACCATCATCACCATCATCATAATCACCACCATCATCATCACCATCATCATCACCATCATCATCACCACCATCATCACCACCATCATCATCACCATCATCATCACCACCATCATCATTACCACCATCATCACCACCACCATCATCACCACCATCATCACCACCATCATCACCACCATCATCATTACCACCATCATCACCACCACCATCACCACCACCATCATCATCACCACCATCATCACCATAATCACCATCATCACCACCATCATCATAATCACCATCATCACCACCATCATCATCATCACCATCATCACTACCATCATCACCACCATCATCACCACTACCATCATCACCACCATCATCACCACCACCATCATCATCACCACCACCATCATCACCACCATCATCACCACCATCATCACCACCATCATCATCACCATCATCACCACCACCATCATCACCACCATCATCATCATCACCATCATCACCACCACCATCATCACCACCATCATCATCACCACCATCATCATAATCACCATCATCATCACCACCATCATCACCACCATCATCATCACCACCACCACCACCACCATCATCACCACCATCATCACCATCATCATCACCACCATCATCACCACCATCATCATCATCACCACCACCACCACCATCATCACCACCACCATCATCACCACCATCATCATTACCACCATCATCACCACCACCATCACCACCACCATCATCATCACCACCATCATCACCATAATCACCATCATCACCACCATCATCATTACCACCATCATCATTACCACCATCATCACCACCACCACCATCATCACCACCATCATCATAATCACCATCATCATCACCACCATCATCATCATCACCATCATCATCACCACCATCATCACTACCATCATCACCACCATCATCACCACTACCATCATCACCACCATCATCACCACCATCATCATCACCACCATCATCATCACCACCATCATCACCACCATCATCATCACCACCATCATCATCACCATCATCACCACCACCATCATCACCACCATCATCATCATCATCACCATCATCACCACCATCATCACCACCATCATCATCATCACCATCATCACCACCATCATCATCATCACCATCATCACCATCATCACCTCCTACCAGAGCTGATTATTTGTGTCTTTCGGTAAAGTAAGGTAGGTTGAAAAAATAAAAAAAAATCACGACGTTTCGATCGCAACAACAAGCGACCATCTGAAGATAGAAGACAGAGTCATCCAGACAGAGTCATCCAGACACAGTCAACCAGAGTCAACCAGGCAGAGTCAACCAGACAGAGTCATCCAGACAGAGTCATCCAGAGTCATCCAGACAGAGTCACCCAGACAGAGTCATCCAGGCAGAGTCATCCAGACAGAGTCACCCAGAGTCATCCAGACAGAGTCATCCAGACAGAGTCGTCCAGACAGAGTCATCCAGGCAGAGTCATCCAGACAGAGTCATCCAGAGTCATCCAGAGTCATCCAGACAGAGTTAACCAGACAGAGTCATCCAGGCAGAGTCAACCAGATAGAGTCATCCAGGCAGAGTCATCCAGACAGAGTCATCCAAAGTCATCCAGACAGAGTTATCCAGACAGAGTCATCCAGGCAGATCATCCAGGCAGAGTCATCCAGGCAGAGTCATCCAGACAGAGTCATCCAGAGTCATCCAGAGTCATCCAGACAGAGTCATCCAGACAGAGTCATCCAGACAGAGTCAACCAGACAGAGTCATCCAGGCAGAGTCATCCAGACAGAGTCATCCAGACAGAGTCGTCCAGGCAGAGTCGTCCAGACAGAGTCATCCAGACAGAGTCATCCAGACAGAGTCATCCAGACAGAGTCACCCAGAGTCATCCAGACAGAGTCATCCAGGCAGAGTCATCCAGACAGAGTCATCCAGACAGAGTCATCCAGACAGAGTCACCCAGAGTCATCCAGACAGAGTCATCCAGGCAGAGTCATCCAGACAGAGTCATCCAGACAGAGTCATCCAGGTAGAGTCATCCAGACAGAGCCATCCAAAGTCATCCAGACAGAGTCATCCAGAGTCATCCAGACAGAGTCATCCAGACAGAGTCATCCAAAGTCATCCAGACAGAGTCATCCAGACAGAGTCATCCAGAGTCATCCAGACAGAGTCACCCAGACAGAGTCAACCAGGCAGAGTCATCCAGACAGAGTCATCCAGGCAGAGTCATCCAGACAGAGTCACCCAGAGTCATCCAGACAGAGTCATCCAGACAGAGTCGTCCAGACAGAGTCATCCAGGCAGAGTCATCCAGACAGAGTCATCCAGACAGAGTCACCCAGAGTCATCCAGACAGAGTCATCCAGACAGAGTCGTCCAGACAAAGTCATCCAGGCAGAGTCATCCAGACAGAGTCATCCAGACAGAGTCAACCAGATAGAGTCATCCAGACAGAGTCAACCAGACAGAGTCAACCAGGCAGAGTCAACCAGACAGTCATCCAGACAGAGTTAACCAGATAGAGTCATCCAGGCAGAGTCATCCAGACAGAGTCATCCAGACAGAGTCAACCAGAGTCAACCAGGCAGAGTCATCCAGGCAGAGTCATCCAGACAGAGTCATCCAGACAGAGTCAACCAGGCAGAGTCATCCAGACAGAGTCATCCAGAGTCATCCAGAGTCATCCAGACAGAGTCATCCAGGCAGAGTCATCCAGACAGAGTCATCCAGACAGAGTTAACCAGACAGAGTCATCCAGACAGAGTCAACCAGATAGAGTCATCCAGGCAGAGTCATCCAGACAGAGTCAACCAGATAGAGTCATCCAGAGTCATCCAGACAGAGTCATCCAGACAGAGTCATCCAGAGTCATCCAGACAGAGTCATCCAGACAGAGTCATCAAGAGTCATCCAGACAGTCATCTTGAGTCATCCAGACAGAGTCATCCAGACAGAGTCAACCAGAGTCATCCAGACAGAGTCATCCAGACAGAGTCATCCAGAGTCATCCAGACAGAGTCATCCAGACAGAGTCATCCAGAGTCATCCAGACAGAGTCATCCAGACAGAGTCATCCAAAGTCATCCAGACAGAGTCATCCAGACAGAGTCATCCAGAGTCATCCAGACAGAGTCACCCAGACAGAGTCAACCAGGCAGAGTCATCCAGACAGAGTCATCCAGGCAGAGTCATCCAGACAGAGTCACCCAGAGTCATCCAGACAGAGTCATCCAGACAGAGTCGTCCAGACAGAGTCATCCAGGCAGAGTCATCCAGACAGAGTCATCCAGACAGAGTCACCCAGAGTCATCCAGACAGAGTCATCCAGACAGAGTCGTCCAGACAAAGTCATCCAGGCAGAGTCATCCAGACAGAGTCATCCAGACAGAGTCAACCAGATAGAGTCATCCAGACAGAGTCAACCAGACAGAGTCAACCAGGCAGAGTCAACCAGACAGTCATCCAGACAGAGTCAACCAGATAGAGTCATCCAGGCAGAGTCATCCAGACAGAGTCATCCAGACAGAGTCAACCAGGCAGAGTCATCCAGGCAGAGTCATCCAGACAGAGTCATCCAGACAGAGTCATCCAGACAGAGTCATCCAGAGTCATCCAGACAGAGTCATCCAGGCAGAGTCATCCAGACAGAGTTAACCAGATAGAGTCATCCAGGCAGAGTCATCCAGACAGAGTCATCCAGACAGAGTCAACCAGGCAGAGTCATCCAGACAGAGTCATCCAGACAGAGTCATCCAGAGTCATCCAGACAGAGTCATCCAGGCAGAGTCATCCAGACAGAGTCATCCAGACAGAGTCATCCAGACAGAGTCAACCAGATAGAGTCATCCAGAGTCATCCAGACAGAGTCATCCAGAGTCATCCAGACAGAGTCATCCAGACAGAGTCATCCAGACAGAGTCATCCTGAGTCATCCAGACAGAGTCATCCAGACAGAGTCAACCAGAGTCATCCAGACAGAGTCATCCAGACAGAGTCATCCAGAGTCATCCAGACAGAGTCATCCAGACAGAGTCATCCAGAGTCATCCAGACAGAGTCATCCAGACAGAGTCATCCAGAGTCATCCAGACAGAGTCATCCAGACAGAGTCGTCCAGACGTTGTGGCAGGATTGGGGAGTGATTGAGGGGAGAGGGAGGGAGGGAGTGAGTGGGGAGGTAGAGGGAGGGATTGGGGACGGGTGGGGGCCGCTTGCGTGTGCTTCCGCTCAGCTGCACTAACTCTGTTATTTTAGCGGCGACCCCGAGGACTGGTTCACATTACACGCCCCGGTACCCTCACGCGCTCCACCACCCACCCACCCACCAACCCCCCACCCACCCACCAACCCCATGTACACAACCACAACGCCAGACATCGCACGGCACGCGCAGCAGCACGGACAGCAGAGACCCGAGTTCAATCCCCGGCTCTGTCTCTCCGTGTCACAGACACTGAGAGGCTGGGTTCGAGCCCTGGGTCTGGGTGTCTCTCTGGAGGGGTTCACAATAACCGTGTCACAATTAGTGCTGGGTTCGATCCCTGGGTCTGGGTGTCTCACTGGAGGGGTTCACAATGGCAGTCACAGACACTGAGAGGCTGGGTTCGAGCCCTGGGTCTGGGTGTCTCACTGGACGGGGTTCACAATGACCTTGTCACAATGAGCTGCTGGGTTCGAGCCCTGGGTCTCTCTGGAGGGGTTCACAATGACCGTGTCACAGACACTGAGAGGCTGGGTTCGAGCCCTGGGTCTGGGTATCTCTCTGGAGGGGTTCACAATGACCGTGTCACAGACACTGAGAGGCTGGGTTCGAGCCCTGGGTCTGGGTGTCTCTCTGGAGGAGGTTCACAATGACCGTGTCACAGACACTGAGGTGCTGGGTTCTAGCCCTGGGTCTGGGTGTCTCACTGGAGGGGTTCACAATGGCCGTGTCACAGACACTGAGAGGCTGGGTTCGAGCCCTGGGTCTGGGTGTCTCACTGGACGGGTTCACAATGACCGTGTCACAGACACTGAGAGGCTGGGTTCGAGCCCTGGGTCTGGGTGTCTCTCTGGAGGGGTTCATAATGACCGTGTCACAATGAGGAGCTGGATTCGAGCCCTGGGTCTGGGTGTCTCTCTGGAGGAGGTTCACAATGACCGTGTCACAGACACTGAGAGGCTGGGTTCGAGCCCTGGGTCTGGGTGTCTCTCTGGAGGGGTTCACAATGACCGTGTCACAGTGAGAAGCTGGGTTCGAGCCCTGGGTCTGGGTGTCTCTCTGGACGGGTTCACAATGACCGTGTCACAGACACTGAGAGGCTGGGTTCGAGCCCTGGGTCTGGGTGTCTCTCTGGAGGGGTTCACAATGACCGTGTCACAGTGAGGTGCTGGGTTCGAGCCCTGGGTCTGGGTGTCTCTCCGTCTCCCTCAGGGTCAGAGTTAGTCGGTGAGTCTAGGAAATAATTTATTGCACGGCTCACCACATCCAGTATCCATCTCGCTGTGGCGGTTAGCGAACAGCATCACGAACCCAGCGACCCGAGTTCGATTCCCGCCCACGGCCACCCGCAGAACGGTGACGACTGTCTGCACCGGTCCCGGGCCTCCCCTAGGTCCACTAAGCCGTAAATCAGCACACCTGGTTCCGTGTTTGATATCATCATTGTCGTCGTTGTTGTCGTCATCATCGTTGTCGTCATGATTGTCATTGTCATCATCATTGTCGTCATCATCGTCATCATCGTTGTTGTCGTCATCATCGTCATTGTCGTCATCATCGTTGTTGTCGTCATCATCGTCATTGTCACCATCATCGTCATTGTTGTCATCATCATCGTCATCGTCATCATCGATGTCATCATTGTTGTTGTCATCATTGTTGTCATCGTCATCATCATCATCGTTGTCATCATCATTGTTGTCGTCGTCCTCTTCATCATCGTCATCATCATCGTCGTCATTATCATCGTCATTATCATCCTCAACATCATCGTTGTCGCCATCACTGTGATCATCGTTATCATCATCATCGTCGTCATTACAGCGCCGCAGCTATTCCTCCACCTCGTCATTAACCGACGGTGGGGAGGGGGGATGGGGGTCAATCCCCGGGGTCAACCCGGGTCACCGCGGGGTCACCGTTGCGACCTCATCAACGCAGCCAAACACAAAAGGCGACACTGGCACGGTTCGTTAGAGGTTAAGTCCACCGGTAAATCTTCACTCACGTCTCGGTGGGGGGTGGGTGGGTGTGGGGGGGGGGGGAAATATATAATTAATCAATCGAGACACATGGACTCCTATAAAGACCCATAGACTTACATAGAGACCCGCAGACTCACACAGAGACCCATAGACTCACACAGCAGAGACCCGTAGACTCACAGCAGAGACCCATAGACTCACACAGCAGAGACCCGTAGACTCACAGCAGAGACCCATAGACTCACACAGCAGAGACCCATAGACTCACACAGCAGAGACCCATAGACTCACACAGCAGAGACCCATAAACTCACACAGCAGAGACCCATAGACTCACACAGCAGAGACCCATAGACTCACACAGCAGAGACCCATAGAATCACAAAGAGAGCCATAGACTCACACAGAGACCCATAGACTCACACAGAGACCCATAGACTCACACAGAGACCCATAGACTCACATAAAGTCCCATAGACCCACAACGAGATCCATAGACTTACACAGAGACCCGCAGACTCACACAGAGACCCATAGACTCACACAGCAGAGACCCATAGACTCACACAACAGAGACCCATAGACTCACACAGCAGACACCCATATACTCACAAACAGAGCCATAGACTCAGAGAGCCATAGACTCACACAGAGACCCACAGACTCACACAGAGACCCATAGACTCACACAGAGACTCACAGACTTACACAGAGACCCATAGACTCACACAGAGACCCACAGGCTCACAACTAGAGAGGTGAAGTCGACTGTCAAATCTCATTCACATCTCAGTGTGCAGGGGGGGCTCGGGGTGACTTATAATTCATTATTAATAACCCCAACAATTTTGCGGCAAAAATCCTGAACGCCGCTCCACGCCGTATGGCCAATCGAGCAGGGGCACGCTCGCAGGGGGAGATGGAGCGTCCCCGGGGTGGATCCCCGGGTTTCGGAAGGTGGCGGCTGTGGCTTGGAGGCATGGGGGGGGGGAGGGTGTGTGGGGGGCTACGTCCAGCAGTGGATTGACCACGGCTGATGACGTCGACGGTGACGCAATACGTCTCGAGACGAGTTGGGATGAGTGAGCCACCACCGCTCCTCCTCTGCCCTGTCGGTCTGCTGGGCTTTGTGTTCGCGGTCGCCGTTTCATTCCTCGCTCGCCACTCCTCATATCCGTCGGCTATTTTGTGAGCGGGTGCATTGGTGGGTGGTTGGCTGGGTTGGTGGGTGGGTGGGTGGCTGGGTGGGTGGGTTGGTTGGTGGGTGGCTGGGTGGGTGGGTTGGTGGCTGGTTGGCTGGCTGGGTGAGTAATTGGCTGGCTGGGTGGGTGGGTGGCTGGGTGGGTGGATGGGTTGGTGGGTGGCTGGGTGGGTGGGTTGGTGGCTGGCTGGGTGGGTGGGTTGGTGAGTGGGTGGCTGGGTGGGTGGGTGGATGGGTTGGTGGGTGGGTGGATGGATGGGTTGGTGGGTGGCTGGGTGGGTGGGTTGGTGGCTGGCTGGCTAGGTGGGTGGCTGAGTGTTTGGATGGGTGGCTGAGTGTCCACTATTGTGAGCGGGTGCATTGGTGGGTGGTTGGCTGGGTTGGTGGGTGGGTGGCTGGTTGGGTGGGTTGGTTGGTTGGTGGGTGGCTGGGTGGTTGGGTTGGTGGGTGGCTGGCTGGGTGGGTGGCTGGGTGGGTGGGTGGCTGGGTGGGTGGGTTGGTGGGTGGGTGGCTAGGTGGTTGAGTGGTTGGGTTGGTGGGTGGGTTGGTGGGTGGTTGGCTGGGTTGATGGGTGGGTGGATGGGTGGGTGGGTCGGTGGCTGGTTGGGTGGTTGGGTGGCTGGGTGGGTTGGTGGCTGGCTGGGTGGGTGGGTTGGTGGGTGGGTGGCTGGGTGGGTGGGTGGATGGGTTGGTGGGTGGGTGGATGGATGGATGGGTTGGTGGCTGGCTGGGTGGGTGGGTTGGTGGCTGGGTTGTTGGGTGGATGGGTGTCTTTCATGGGTCTCTGTGAGAGTCTGTGGGTGGCTAAGTGTTTGGATGGGTGACTGAGTGTTTGGGTGGGTGGCTGAGTGGATGGGTTGGTGGCTGGCTGGGTGGCTGGTGGGGTGGCTGACTGGGTGGATGGGTTGTTGGGTGGATGGGTGTCTTTCATGGGTCTCTGTGTGAGTCTGTGGGTCTCTGTGCGAGTCTGTGGGTCTCCGTGCGAGTCTGTGAGTATCTGTGCTAGTCTGTGGGTCTCTGTGCTAGTCTGTGGGTCTCTGTGCGAGTCTGTGGGTCTCTGTGTGAGTTTTTGGGTCTCTGTGCGAGTCTGTGTGTCTCTGTGCGAGTCTGTGGGTCTCTGTGCGTGGACCTCCGTCGTTCCAACCGCCTCTCCAGGAGATCGACCCTGCGACCTCTGTCGTGTGAGCAAGGCTGTGGTGCACATCGGCTAAGGGCAGCGAAGGAACCTTCAAATCTATTATTCCATTCTGCTCTGTCTATTCATCACATCGTGCCTATCTCTCAATCTATCTCACCCCCCCCCCCCGCTATCAATCGCTCTCTCGCTCCGCGTCTACGAGTGTGTGAGTGCGTGAGTGTGTGAGTGCGTGAGTGTGTGAGTGTGTGAGTGCGTGAGTGTGTGAGTGTGTGAGTGCGTGAGTGCGTGAGTGTGTGAGTGCGTGAGTGCGTGAGTGCGTGAGTGCGTGAGTGTGTGAGTGTGTGAGTGCGTGAGTGTGTGAGTGTGTGAGTGCGTGAGTGTGTGAGTGTGTGAGTGCGTGTGTGAGTGTGTGAGTGCGTGAGTGTGTGAGTGTGTGAGTGTGTGAGTGCGTGAGTGCGTGAGTGTGTGAGTGAGTGCGTGAGTGTGTGAGTGTGTGAGTGCGTGAGTGCGTGAGTGTGTGAGTGTGTGAGTGCGTGTGTGAGTGTGTGAGTGCGTGAGTGTGTGAGTGCGTGAGTGTGTGAGTGTGTGAGTGCGTGAGTGTGTGAGTGTGTGAGTGCGTGTGTGAGTGTGTGAGTGCGTGAGTGCGTGAGTGCGTGAGTGTGTGAGTGCGTGGGTGTGTGAGTGTGTGAGTGCGTGTGTGAGTGTGTGAGTGCGTGAGTGTGTGAGTGCGTGAGTGTGTGAGTGTGTGAGTGCGTGTGTGAGTGTGTGAGTGCGTGAGTGTGTGAGTGCGTGAGTGCGTGAGTGCGTGAGTGTGTGAGTGTGTGAGTGTGTGAGTGCGTGAGTGTGTGAGTGTGTGAGTGCGTGAGTGTGTGAGTGTGTGAGTGTGTGAGTGTGTGAGTGTGTGAGTGCGTGAGTGTGTGAGTGCGTGAGTGTGTGAGTGCGTGAGTGTGTGAGTGTGTGAGTGCGTGAGTGTGTGAGTGTGTGAGTGCGTGAGTGTGTGAGTGCGTGAGTGTGTGAGTGTGTGAGTGCGTGAGTGTGTGAGTGTGTGAGTGCGTGAGTGTGTGAGTGCGTGAGTGTGTGAGTGCGTGAGTGCGTGAGTGTGTGTGAGTGTGTGACAGAGCGAGCGCGAGAGGGGTGGGAGAGCGCTCCTAGGGAGTGGTGGCACGGCGGTCAGCGCGCCGCACTGCGGACCCGGGACACACGAGTTCGATTCCCGGCCGGGGGGGCGAGGTGCTGTCCGCCCACCACCGCCTCGTGCGCCGTGCCGGCCTTCACAGGCGCTGCTACTCGCTAACGGCACTTGCCCCGACAGTCTGCTGAAGGCTATATGGGGGATCTTTGTCTTTGTGTGTCTGTGTGCTAACACGACGAGAGCGCCCGGGTTCGAATCCCGCTCACGGACGGCCAAACCCGGTGATGATTATCCTGAACCGGTCCTGGGGTCTCCCCCTTAGGTCGACTCGGCCTCAACCCGGTGCGGCGCGGGGGAGACAAAGGCGGCCGGGCGTGTTGCTGGCCACCTACACCCCCCCACCCCCCCCCCCCCCCCTCATCGTGCATGGTCACGGTTGCTGCTCGCTCACAGCACTTGCCCCAGCACTCCGTCAAGGCTACACAGGAGGGAGGATCTTTTGTCTCTGTGTGCGCGTCTCTCTTTCTCGCTCGCTTGCTCGCCGCCGTTCCGAGGGACGGAATTGGACTCGTGCGTCGGCGGTCGATTCGTGCGAAGGCGACGAGCGGCCGATGTAAAATAGACTTCCATTCAATTACTGACATTATCACGGAGAGCGAGTGAGCGAGGGCGAGAGATTGAGAGAGAGAGGGAGGGAGGGAGATAGGATGACGGAGAGCGGGAGGGAGGGAGGGAGATAGGATGACAGAGAGCGGGAGGGAGGGAGAGAGATAGGATGACGGAGAGCGGGAGGGAGGGAAGGAGAGAGAGAGATAGGATGACGGAGAGAGAGAGGGAGAGAGATAGGATGACGGAGAGAGGGAGGGAGGGAGAGAGATAGGATGACGGAGAGCGGGAGGGAGGGAGAGAGATAGGATGACGGAGAGAGGGAGGGAGAGAGATAGGATGACGGAGAGCGGGAGGGAGAGAGGGAGAGAGATAGGATGACGGAGAGAGGGAGGGAGGGAGAGAGATAGGATGACGGAGAGCGGGAGGGAGGGAGAGAGATAGGATGACGGAGAGAGGGAGGGAGAGAGATAGGATGACGGAGAGAGGGAGGGAGAGAGATAGGATGACAGAGAGCGGGAGGGAGGGAGAGAGATAGGATGACGGAGAGAGGGAGGGAGGGAGAGAGATAGGGTGACGGAGAGAGGGAGGGAGAGAGATAGGATGACGGAGAGAGAGAGGGAGGGAGAGAGATAGGATGACGGAGAGAGAGAGGGAGGGAGAGAGATAGGATGACGGAGAGAGGGAGGGAGGGAGAGAGATAGGATGACGGAGAGCGGGAGGGAGGGAGGGAGAGAGATAGGATGATGGAGAGCGGGAGGGAGGGAGAGAGATAGGATGACGGAGAGCGGGAGGGAGGGAGGGAGAGAGATAGGATGACGGAGAGCGGGAGGGAGAGAGAGAGATAGGATGACGGAGAGCGGGAGGGAGGGAGGGAGATAGGATGACGGAGAGAGGGAGGGAGAGAGAGAGAGATAGGATGACGGAGAGCGGGAGGGAGGGAGGGAGATAGGATGACGGAGAGCGGGAGGGAGGGAGATAGGGTGACGGAGAGAGGGAGGGAGAGAGATAGGATGACGGAGAGAGAGGGAGAGAGATAGGATGACGGAGAGAGGGAGGGAGAGAGATAGGGTGACGGAGAGAGGGAGGGAGGGAGAGAGATAGGATGACGGAGAGAGGGAGGGAGAGAGATAGGATGACGGAGAGAGGGAGGGAGGGAGAGAGATAGGATGACGGAGAGCGGGAGGGAGAGAGAGAGATAGGATGACGGAGAGCGGGAGGGAGAGAGAGAGATAGGATGACGGAGAGAGGGAGGGAGAGAGAGAGAGATAGGATGACGGAGAGCGGGAGGGAGGGAGGGAGATAGGATGACGGAGAGCGGGAGGGAGGGAGATAGGGTGACGGAGAGAGGGAGGGAGAGAGATAGGATGACGGAGAGAGAGGGAGAGAGATAGGATGACAGAGAGAGGGAGGGAGAGAGATAGGGTGACGGAGAGAGGGAGGGAGGGAGAGAGATAGGATGACGGAGAGAGGGAGGGAGAGAGATAGGATGACGGAGAGAGGGAGGGAGGGAGAGAGATAGCATGACGGAGAGAGGGAGGGAGAGAGATAGGATGACGGAGAGCGGGAGGGAGGGAGGGAGAGAGATAGCATGACGGAGAGAGGGAGGGAGAGAGATAGGATGACGGAGAGCTCTGCGTGCAGATCTGAGCTACCCGTCGGAGGCCGTAGGACTGCGGGAATGGCGGGGTGCAGATGCAGCACTTGTCGTAGTTTAAAAACATATATAGACAAATATGTACATAGAAAACAGGGGGAACATAGACATGGAGCAGGGAGAGAGGGGGTACATTGAGGGGGGGTAGAGAGAGAGGGGGTGGAGAGAGAGGGAAGGGGTAAGGAGAGCAGAGCGTGAAATCTTTCGTGAAATCTTTCATTTAAAAATGTGGGGGGCGGGGGGGATTACATAAAGCAAAGCGTTGAAAAAAACACTAAAAAGAAACGAAATGATGAACGAAGCAAAGTGCCGACTACACCAAACATCTTCTTGTTTCCTCTGATCGTTAAACAAAGAGAGATAGGGAGAGAGAGAGAGCGGGAGGGAGAGATAGGCAGAGGGAGAGATAGGGAGAGCGAGAGGGGAGATTAGAGACCTACATTCCAACATCCATGCAAAGCGTTGTCAGTGTGAGTCGGAACCATTAAATACATCAGCTCGTTTTAACTTCTCACCTCGCAGAGAGACCCACAGACTCACATAGAGACCCACAGACTCACACAGAGACCCACAGACTCACACAGAGACCTACAGACTCACACAGAGACCCACAGACTCACACAGAGACCCACAGACTCACATAGAGACCCACAGACTCACATAGAGACCTACAGACTCACACAGAGACCCACAGACTCACACAGAGACCCACAGACTCACATAGAGACGCACAGACTCACACTGAGACCCACAGACTCACACAGAGACCCACAGACTCACACAGAGACGCACAGACTCACATAGAGACCCACAGACTCACATAGAGACCCGCAGACTCACACAGAGACGCACAGAGTCACACAGAGACCCACAGACTCACACAGAGACCCACAGACTCACACAGAGACCCACAGACTCACACAGAGACCCACAGACTCACACAGAGACCCATAGACTCACACAGAGACCCACAGACTCACACAGAGACCCACAGACTCACAGAGACCCACAGGCTCACATAGAGTCCCACAGCCTCATATAGAGACCCACAGACTCACATACAGAATCACAGACTCACATAGAGACCCACAGACTCACATAGAGACCCACAGACTCACATAGAGACCCACAGACTCACATAGAGACCCACACACTCACATAGAGACCCACAGACTCACATAGAGACCCACAGACTCACATAGAGACCCACAGACTCACATAGAGACCCACAGACTCACATAGAGACCCACAGACTCACATAGAGACCCACAGACTCACATAGAGACCCACAGACTCACATAGAGACCCACAGACTCACATAAAGGAGCATAGATTAACTCAAATAGCGATACATGGACGCGTATAAAGACCCATAGACTGATTGAGACACGTGGACTGGCACAGACACCCAGAGACTCGTATAGAGACACATACTCACAGAAATGCACAGACTAGCATAGAGACACACAGTGAGAGACAGAATAACAACAACAAAATACAAAAAAACGCATGTCAGAATTTTTTTTTTATGAATTGATTTGCATTTTAAAGGGAAATAAGTATTTGACTCCCTCTCAATCAGAAAGATTTCTGGCTCCCAGGTGTCTTCTATACAAGTAACGAGCTGAGATTAGGAGCACACTCTTAAAGGGAGTGCTCCTAATCTCAGCCTGTTACCTGTATAAAAGACACCTGTCCACAGACGCAATCAATCCGATTCCAAACTCTCCACCATGGCCAAGACCAAAGAGCTCTCCAAGGATGTCAGGGACAAGATTGTAGACCTACACAAGGCTGGAATGGGCTACAAGACCATTGCCAAGCAGCTTGGTGAGAAGGTAACAACAGTTGGTGCGATTATTCGCAAATGGAAGAAACACAAAAGAACTGTCAATCTCCCTCGGCCTGGGGCTCCATGCAAGATCTCACCTCGTGGAGTTGCAATGATCATGAGAACGGTGAGGAATCAGCCCAGAACTACACGGGAGGATCTTGTCAATGATCTCAAGGCAGCTGGGACCATAATCACCAAGAAAACAATTGTTAACACACTACACCGTGAAGGACTGAAATCCTGCAGCGCCCGCAAGGTCCCCCTGCTCAAGAAAGCACATATACATGCCCGTCTGAAGTTTGCCAATGAACATCTGAATTATTCAGAGGACAACTGGGTGAAAGTGTTGTGGTCAGATGAGACCAAAATGGAGCTCTTTGGCATCAACTCAACTCGCCGTGTTTGGAGGAGGAGGAATGCTGCCTATGACCCCAAGAACACCATCCCCACCGTCAAACATGGAGGTGGAAACATTATGCTTTGGGGGTGTTTTTCTGCTAAGGGGACAGGACAACTTCACCGCATCAAAGGGACGATGGACGGGGCCATGTACCGTCAAATCTTGGGTGAGAACCTCCTTCCCTCAGCCAGGGCATTTGAAAATGGGTCGTGGATGGGTATTCCAGCATGACAATGACCCAAAACACACGGACAAGGCAACAAAGGAGTGGCTCAAGAAGAAGCACATTAAGGTCCTGGAGTGGCCTAGCCAGTCTCCAGACCTTAATCCCATAGAAAATCTGAGCTGAAGGTTCGAGTTGCCAAACGTCAGCCTCGAAACCTTAATGACTTGGAGAAGATCTGCAAAGAGGAGTGGGACAAAATCCCTCCTGAGATGTGTGCAAACCTGATGGCCAACTACAAGAAACGTCTGACCTCTGTGATTGCTAACAAGGGTTTTGCCACCAAGTACTAAGTCATGTTTTGCAGAGGGGTCACAAATACTTATTTCCCTCGTTAAAATGCAAATCAATTTATAACATTTTTGACATGCATTTTCTGGATTTTTTTGTTGTTATTCTGTCTCTCACTGTGCAAATAAACCTACCATTAAAATTATAGACTGATTATTTCTTTGTCAGTGGGCAAACGTACAAAATCAGCAGGGGATCAAATACTTTTTTCACTCACTGTAGGCTCACACAGACGCTGGGACTCGCAAAAAGACCCATAGTCACACAGTAAAGACCTATAGACTCAAACAGAAACCCATACACTCCCACAGAGACCCATAGGCTCCCACAGCAAAGACCCATAGACTCACATAGCAGAGACCCATAGACTCATCACACAGAGACCCATAGACTCATCACACAGAGACCCATAGATTCACACAGCAGTGACCCATAGACTCATCACACAGAGACCCATAGATTCACACAGCAGTGACCCATAGACTCATCACACAGAGACCCATAGACTCATCACACAGAGACCCATAGCCTCACACAGCAGAGACCCATAGACTCATCACACAGAGACCCCTAGACTCACACAGCAGAGACCCATAGACTCACACAGCAGAGACCCATAGACTCACACAGCAGAGACCCACAGACTCATACAGCAGAGACCCATAGACTCACACAGCAGAGACCCATAGACTCACACAGCAGAGACCCATAGACTCACACAGCGGAGACCCATAGACTCACCACACAGAGACCTCTAGACTCATCACACAGAGACCCATAGACTCACACAGCAGAGACCCATAGACTCATCACACAGAGACCCATAGACTCACACAGCAGAGACCCATAGACTCATCACACAGAGACCCATAGACTCGCACAACAGACCCATAAACTCCTACAGAGACCCGTAGACCCACACAGAGACCCGTAGACCCACACAGAGACCCGTAGACCCACACAGAGACCCGTAGACCCACACAGAGACCCGTAGACCCACAGAGACCCGTAGACCCACACAGAGACCCGTAGACCCACACAGAGACCCGTAGACCCACAGAGACCCGTAGACCCACACAGAGACCCGTAGACCCACACAGAGACCCGTAGACCCACACAGAGACCCGTAGACCCACAGAGACCCGTAGACCCACAGAGACCCGTAGACCCACACAGAGACCCGTAGACCCACACAGAGACCCGTAGACCCACATAGAGACCCGTAGACCCACACAGAGACCCGTAGACCCACATAGAGACCCATCGACTCCAACCACCACCCCAATCCACGTCGACTATTGTGCCTTTCATAAATAAACAGAGATAATACACAAAGTTAACACACACACTTAACACACACTCAGTTTACACACACACTTAACACACACTCAGTTTACACACACCTAACACACACTCAGTTTACACACACTTAACACACACTCAGTTTACACACACCTAACACACACTCAGTTTACACACACCTAACACACACTTAACACACACACACAATTAACACACTTAAAAACCACACACTTAACACACACACAGTTTACACACACCTAATACACACTTAACACACACACTTAACACACACACCACACACTTAACACACACCACACACTTAACACACACACACAGTTTACACACACCTAACACACACACTTAAAAAACCACACACTCAACACACACCTAACACACACACACACACTTAAAAACCACACACTTAACACACACACACTTAACACACACGCGGACAATATATGCACGCGAGCGTGGTCAATGTATCTCCGTTAAAACGAAACGCATTCTATAGCTTTAACGTCACTAACAGATCCCGTTCAAGAAAGGCGCTTTAAACCATCCATGGCTTGTTCGCCATACTTCACCAGAACTTGCATCGTAAAACCAGGGCCTGATTAATATTGTGTAGGCCCCTGGGCTACAGGTAATATTTTCCAAAGGAAAACAAAGTTAAAGAATACATAAAATTTTTACAATGCTAACAACAAATACAATTCATCATTCACAAACGAAATCACTTTTCACTTCGTCTCTGGAGGCACCTTCAACTGGCGGAGGCCCCTGGGCGCGAAACGTCACGTGGCACCGCACGTGGCTTGTTTCAGGTTGCCTCCATCTTGAAGAAGAACAACGTACCCACAGTGCTTTGCGCGCAACGAGGCCGCCGCGGTGGCTATGAGATGTTGACTACCTCGCCTGGTACACAGGTGGTCGTGGGTTTAGTCCCGATCCTGACGCCTGCTGCTGTATATTTGGAGTTTGTGTGTCTCTCTCTGTGGTGAGATGTTAACTACCTCGCCTGGTCTACAGGAGGTCGTGGGTTCAATCCCGACCCTGACGCCTGCTGCTGTATATTTGGAGTTTGTGTGTGTGTGTCTCTCTCTCTGTGGTGAGATGTTAACTACCTCGCCTGGTATACAGGAAGTCGTGGGTTCCATCCCGACCCTGACACCTGCTGCTGTATATTTAGAGTTTGCGTGTCTCTCTCTCCGTGGTGAGATGTTAACTACCTCGCCTGGTCTACAGGAGGTCGTGGGGATCGATCCTGTCGCCTGCTGTATATTTGGAGTCTGCGTGTCTCTCTCTCTCTCTGTGGTGAGATGTTAACTACCTCACCTGGTACACAGGAGGTCGTGGGTTCCATCCCGACCCTGACATCTGCTGCTGTATATTTGGAGTTTGCGTGTCTCTCTCCCTCTCCGCGGTGAGATGTTAACTACCTCGCCTGGTCTACAGGAGGTCATGGGTTCGATCCCGATCCTGTCGCCTGCTGTATATTTGGAGTTTGCGTGTCTCTCTCTCTCTCCCAGTGCTCACGTGGATTTTTCTCTGGGTCCTTCCGGTTTTTTTCCCTCCACGTTTTGAATCGACATCACGTGTTCGGAGATATTTGGCTGCTGCTTGCTCGATGATCCACTTTGTTGAGCTGTCATTTGTGATTGCCGGTCCCCTTCTGACAAAAGCTGAGTAGCTCAGTGGGGCCTTACCTGGCAGAATCAGCGCAACATAAATGAACATAGGTATAGAGGCGCAGCCCCTGCAATTGCCTCTGTTTCACCGCCACGAGAGGCCGCTAAAGTGGACAGTCCCTCCTCCACAGCGGGATTGGCTCCACTCGCCCACGCTTAGCCTGTACGCCTCGTAAGATTGAAAGGCTACCCACGCTTTACCCCACCACACTTTGACATTAAACTCGCACAGAGACCCATAGACTCGCACAGAGACCCGTAGACTCGCACATAGACCCGTATACTCGCACATAGACCCGTAGACGCATCACACAGAGACCCACAGACTCATCACACAGAGACCCATAGACTCATCACACAGAGACCCGTAGACTCATCACACAGAGACCCACAGACTCATCACACAGAGACGCATAGACTCATCACACAGAGACCCATAGACTCATCACACAGAGACGCACATATTCATCACACAGAGACCTATAGACTCATCACATAGAGACCCATAGATTCATCACAGAGACCCATAGGCTCATCACACAGAGACCCATAGACGCATCACACAGAGACCCACAAACTCATCACACAGAGACCCATAGACTCATCCCACAGAGACCCACAAACTCATCACACAGAGACCCGTAGACTCATCACACAGAGACCCACAAACTCATCACAGAGACCTACAAACTCACCACACAGAGACCCGTAGACTCATCACACAGAGACCCATATACTCATCACACAGAGACCCATAGACTCATCACACAGAGACCCACAAACTCATCACACAGAGACCTACAAACTCACCACACAGAGACCCGTAGACTCATCACACAGAGACCCATATACTCATCACACAGAGACCCATAGACTCATCACACAGAGACCCATAGACGCATCACACAGAGACCCACAAACTAATCACACAGAGACCTACAAACTCATCACACAGAGACCTACAAACTCATCACACAGAGACCCATAGACTCATCCCACAGAGACCCACAAACTCATCACACAGAGACCCGTAGACTCATCACACAGAGACCCATAGACTCATCCCACAGAGACCCACAAACTCATCACACAGAGACCCATAGACTCATCACACAGAGACCCACAGACTCATCACACAAAGACCCGTAGACCCATCACACAGAGACCCACAGACTCATCACACAGAGACCCATAGACTCATCACACTGAGACCCATAGACTCACCACACAAAGACCCGTAGACCCATCACACAGAGACCCACAGACTCATCACACAGAGACCCATAGACTCATCACACAGAGACCCATAGACTCATCACACAGAGACCCATAGACTCATCACACAGAGACCCATAGACTCATCACACTGAGACCCATAGACTCACCACACAAAGACCCGTAGACCCATCACACAGAGACCCACAGACTCATCACACAGAGACCCACAAACTCACCACACAGAGACCCGTAGACTCACCACACAGAGACCCATAGACTCATCACACAGAGACCCACAAACTCACCACACAGAGACCCGTAGACTCATCACACAGAGACCTACAAACTCATCACACAGAGACCCACAAACTCATCACACAGAGACCCGTAGACTCATCACACAGAGACCCATAGACTCATCCCACAGAGACCCACAAACTCATCACACAGAGACCCATAGACTCATCACACAGAGACCCACAGACTCATCACACAAAGACCCGTAGACCCATCACACAGAGACCCACAGACTCATCACACAGAGACCCATAGACTCATCACACTGAGACCCATAGACTCACCACACAAAGACCCGTAGACCCATCACACAGAGACCCACAGACTCATCACACAGAGACCCATAGACTCATCACACAGAGACCCATAGACTCATCACACAGAGACCCATAGACTCATCACACAGAGACCAATAGACTCATCACACTGAGACCCATAGACTCACCACACAAAGACCCGTAGACCCATCACACAGAGACCCACAGACTCATCACACAGAGACCCACAAACTCACCACACAGAGACCCGTAGACTCATCACACAGAGACCTACAAACTCATCACACAGAGACCCACAGACTCATCACACAGAGACCCATAGACTCATCACACAGAGACCTACAAACTCATCACACAGAGACCCACAAACTCATCACACAGAGACCTACAAACTCATCACACAGAGACACGTAGACTCATCACACTGAGACCCATAGATGCATCACACAGAGACCCGTAGACTCATCACACAGAGACCTACAAACTCATCACACAGAGACCTACAAACTCATCACACAGAGACCCGTAGACTCATCACACAGAGACCCACAGACTCATCACACAGAGACCCACAAACTCATCACACAGAGACCCATAGACTCATCACACAGAGACCCATAGACTCATCCCACAGAGACCCACAAACTCATCACACAGAGACCTACAAACTCATCACACAGATACCTACAAACTCATCACACAGAGACCCGTAGACTCATCACACAGAGACCCATAGACTCATCCCACAGAGACCCACAAACTCATCACACAGAGACCCATAGACTCATCACACAGAGACCCACAAACTCATCACACAGAGACCTACAAACTCATCACACAGAGACCTACAAACTCACCACACAGAGACCCGTAGACTCATCACACAGAGACCCACAAACTCATCACACAGAGACCCACAAACTCATCACACAGAGACCCGTAGACTCATCACACAGAGACCCATAGACTCATCCCACAGAGACCCACAAACTCATCACACAGAGACCCATAGACTCATCACACAGAGACCCACAAACTCATCACACAGAGACCTACAAACTCATCACACAGAGACCTACAAACTCACCACACAGAGACCCGTAGACTCATCACACAGAGACCCATAGACTCATCACACAAAGACCTACAAACTCATCACACAGAGACCCACAAACTCATCACACAAAGACCTACAAACTCATCACACAGAGACCTACAAACTCACCACACAGAGACCTACAAACTCATCACACAGAGACCCATAGACTCATCACACAGAGACCCATAGACTCATCACACAGAGACCCACAAACTCATCACACAGAGACCTACAAACTCATCACACAGAGACCTACAAACTCATCACACAGAGACCCACAAACTCATCACACAGAGACCCACAAACTCATCACACAGAGACCCACAAACTCACCACACAGAGACCCGTAGACTCATCACACAGAGACCCACAAACTCATCACACAGAGACCCACAAACTCATCACACAGAGACCCACAAACTCATCACACAGAGACCCACAAACTCATCACACAGAGACCCATAGACTCATCACACAGAGACCTACAAACTCATCACACAGAGACCCATAGACTCATCACACAGAGACCCACAAACTCATCACACAGAGACCCACAAACTCATCACACAGAGACCTACAAACTCATCACACAGATACCTACAAACTCATCACACAGAGACCCGTAGACTCATCACACAGAGACCCATAGACTCATCCCACAGAGACCCACAAACTCATCACACAGAGACCCATAGACTCATCACACAGAGACCCACAAACTCATCACACAGAGACCCACAAACTCATCACACAGATACCTACAAACTCATCACACAGAGACCCGTAGACTCATCCCACAGAGACCCACAAACTCATCACACAGAGACCCATAGACTCATCACACAGAGACCCATAGACGCATCACACAGAGACCCACAAACTCATCACACAGAGACCTACAAATTCATCACACAGAGACCCGTAGACTTATCACACAGAGACCCACAAACTCATCACACAGAGACCCATAGACTCATCACACAGAGACCCATAGACTCATCCCACAGAGACCCACAAACTCATCACACAGAGACCCATAGATTCATCACACAGAGACCCATAGACTCATCCCACAGAGACCCACAAACTCATCACACAGAGACCCATAGATGCATCACACAGAGACCCATAGACTCATCACACAGAGACCTACAAACTCATCACACAGATACCTACAAACTCATCACACAGAGACCTACAAACTCACCACACAGAGACCTACAAACTCACCACACAGAGACTCGTAGACTTCATAGACTCACGCCCTCAAACGCTCGCCGCTGCTTCTCCGACGAAGAGACGACGCGAGGCTGCGTGCGACCCCCACGTGGCGCGGGGGTCGGTCGAGTGGCGTTGCCGCCCTCCCGATTTACACGTGTAAACACTGCAAGGTAGCGGCACTGCGGACTTGCCCAGAGAATGCACGTGCAATGCGGAGGGGGCGGACGGGGTGGCGGGGACACCCTCTACCTGTAACACTGGCGCACCTGTGCACTCGCCTGTACACTCGCTCACCTGTATGTACACTCACCTGTGCACTCACCTGTACACTCGCTCACCTGTATGTACACTCACCTGTACACTCACCTGTACACTCGCTCACCTGGTCACTCACCTGTATGTACACTCACCTGTACACTCACCTGTGCACTCGCCTGTACACTCGCTCACCTGTATGTACACTCACCTGTACACTCACCTGTACACTCACTCACCTGTATGTACACTCACCTGTACACTCACCTGTACACTCGCTCACCTGTATGTACACTCACCTGTACACTCACCTGTACACTCGCTCACCTGTATGTACACTCACCTGTACACTAACCTGTACACTCGCTCACCTGTATGTACACTCACCTGTATGTACACTCGCCTGTACACTCACCTATACACTCGCTCACCTGTACACTCACCTGTCCACTCACCTGTACACTCGCTCACCTGTATGTACACTCACCTATACACTCGCTCACCTGTACACTCACCTGTACACTCACCTATACACTCGCTCACCTGGTCACTCACCTGTATGTACACTCATCTGTACACTCACCTATGCACTCGCTCACCTGTACACTCACGTGTACACTCACCCATACACTCGCTCACCTGGTCACTCACCTGTATGTACACTCACCTGTACACTCACCTATACACTCGCTCACCTGGTCACTCACCTGTATGTATACTCACCTGTACACTCAACTATACACTCGCTCACATGTACACTCATCTGTATGTACACACACCTGTACACTCACCTATACACTCGCTCACCTGTACACTCACCTGTCTGTACACTCACCTATACACTCGCCTGTATGTACACTCACCTGTACACTCACCTATACACTCGCTCACCTGTACACTCACCTGTACACTCACCTATACACTCGCTCACCTGGTCACTCACCTGTATGTACACTCACCTATACACTCGCTCACCTGGTCACTCACCTGTATGTACACACACCTGTACACTCACCTATACACTCGCTCACCTGTACACTCACCTGTCTGTACACTCACCTATACACTCGCCTGTATGTACGCTCACCTGTACACTCACCTGTACACTCACTCACTTGTACACTCACCTGTACACTCACCTGTACACCTGCCTATACATTCACCTGTACGCTCACCTATACACTCGCTCACTTGTACACTCACCTGTACACTCACCTGTCTGTATGCTCACGTATCACTCACCTGTACGCTCAACTGTCTATACACTAACTTATGTAATCACTCACCTGTACACTCACCTGTACACTCATCTGTCTATAAATTAACTTCTGTAATAACTCACCTGTATACTCGCTCACCTGTACACTCACCTGTTTATACATTCAGTTATGTAGTCACTCACCTGTACACTCACCAATCAATTGACTCACAACTGGTCCGTACGAGCCTAGCATCACACACACACACACAGATCGATACCTGTGTGTGTGTTAGCGAACACCTATTAAGGACGGCTATGGTCGCCACTCAATGCGACTCGCCTATATATTGACACCCGATCTGAAGACAAAGACAAAGGTCCCCCTTAGCGCCTTGACAGGCTTTCTGGGGAGGCAAGTGCTGTTAGCTGTGGAAGGCCGGCACGCACACACACACACAGACACGCACACACAGACACGCACACACAGACACGCACACACACACAGACACGGACAGACAGACATAGACACACGCACGCACGCATTGTCCCATTGTCTCAGTTCATTTGCTCAGGGATCGGCTCACAATCGGCAGGTGCGTGAGAAATATGAGCTCATTTACCCCAATTATCACCACCACCACCAACCTCCTACACGCCTGCTGGATTTCACTGTTTGCGAGGTCCTATTACACGTGTTTGTGGGGGAGGGAGTGGTGGTTCGCGATGGTCCTGGTGCACAATATTGAGAGTCTATGGGTCTCTGTGTGAGTCTATGGGTCTCTGTGTGAGTCTATGGGTCTCTGTGTGAGTCTATCGGTCTATGTGTGAGTCTATGGGTCTCTGTGTGAGTCTATGGGTCTCTGTGTGAGTCTATGGGTCTCTAAGTGAGTGTATGGGTCTCTGTGTGAGTCTATGGATCTCAGAGTCTATGGGTCTCTGTGTGAGTCTATGAGTCTCTGTGTGAGTCTATGGGTCTCTGTGTGAGTCTATGGGTCTCTGTGTGAGTTTATGGCTGTCTGTGTGAGTCTATGGGTCTCTATGTGAGTGTATGGGTCTCTGTGTGAGTCTATGGGACTCTGTGTGAGTCTACAGGTCTCTGTGTGAGCCTATGGGTCTCTGTGTGAGTCTACGGGTCTCTGTGTGAGTGTACGGGTCTCTGTGTGAGTCTATGGGTCTCTGTGTGAGTCTATGGGTCTCTATGTGAGTCTATGTGTCTCTGTGTGAGTCTACGGGTCTCTATGTGAGTCTAGGGGTCTCTGTGTGAGTCTATGGGTCTCTGTGTGAGTCTATGGGTCTCTGTGTGAGTCTATGTGTCTCTGCGTGAGTCTATGGGTCTCTGTGTGAGTCTATGGGTCTCTGTGTGAGTCTATGGGTCTCTGTGTGAGTCTATGTGTCTCTGTATAAGTCTCTGTGTCTCTGTGTGAGTCTATGGGTCTCTGTGTGAGTCTATGGGTCTCTGTGTGAGTCTATGTGTCTCTGTGTGAGTCTATGTGTCTCTGTGTGAGTCTACGGGTCTCTGTGTGAGTCTACGGGTCTCTGTGTGAGTCTACGGGTCTCTGTGTGAGTCTACGGGTCTCTGTGTGAGTCTACGGGCCTCTGTGTGAGTCTACGCGTCTCTGTGTGAGTCTATGGGTCTCTGTGTGAGTCTACGGGTCTCAGAGTCTATGGGTCTCTGTGTGAGTCTATGGGTCTCTGCGTGAGTCTATGTGTCTCTGTGTGAGTCTGTGTCTCTGTGTGAGTCTACGGGTCTCTGTGTGAGTCTATGGGTCTCTGTGTGAGTCTATGGGTCTCTGTGTGAGTCTATGTGTCTCTGCGTGAGTCTATGTGTCTCTGTGTGAGTCTACGGGTCTCTGTGTGAGTCTATGGGTCTCTGTGTGAGTCTACGGGTCTCTGTGTGAGACTAGGGGTCTCTGTGTGAGTCTATGGGTCTCTGTGTGAGTCTACGGGTCTCAGAGTCTACGGGTCTCTGTGTGAGTCTACGGGTCTCTGTGTGAGTCTACGGGTCTCTATGTGAGTCTATGGATCTCTGCGTGAGTCTAGGAGTCTCTGTGTTAGTCTACGGGTCTCTATGAATGCCATCCGTGGGGACCGAGTCTCGCGTCGTGATCGTTGTTGTTGTTGTTTTTGTTGTTTTTTGTTGTTATTGTTGTTGTTGTTGTTTTTGTTGTTGTTTTTGTTGTTGTTTTGTTGTTGTTTTTGTTGTTGTTTTTGTTGTTGTTTTTGTTGTTGTTGTTTTTTGTTGTTATTGTTTTTTGTTGTTGTTGTTTTTGTTGTTGTTTTTGTTGTTTTTGTTGTTATTGTTGTTTTTGTTGTTGTATTTGTTGTTTTTGTTGATGTTGTTTTTGTTGTTGTTATTGTTGTTTTTTGTTGTATTTGTTGTTGTTTTGTTGTTGTTTTTGTTGTGGCCGCCTGCACATTTATAATTGACGTCACGCGTTCAGAGTTTATTTGGCTGCTGCAAAAATGTCCACATAATGATGATGGTGACGATGATGATGATGACGATGATGATGACGATGATGATGGTGACGACGATGATGACGATGATGATGACGACGATGATGATGACGATAAAGATGACGATGATGACGACGATGATGACGATGACGATGATGATGACGTGATGATCACGATGATGATGACAATGATGATGACGATGAAAATGATGATGACGATGGTGACGATGAAGATGATGATGACGACGATGACGACGACGATGATGATGACGATGATCATGACGACGATGATGATTATGACGACGATGACGACGACGACGATGATGATGATGACGATGATCATGACGACGACGATGATGATGATGATGACGACGACGACGATGATGACGATGATGATGATGATGACGACGCTGACGACGATGATGACGATGATAATGACGACGATGATGACGACGATGGTGACGATGATGATGACGATGATGATGACAACGATGATGGTGACGATGATGATGTTGACGATGATGATGACGATGATGATGACGACGACGATGATGACGATGAAGATGATGACGACGATGATGACGATGATGACCATGATGATGACGACGATGATGATTACGATGATCATGACGACGATGATGATTATGACGACGATGATGATGATGATGACGATGATGACGATGATGACGAAGATGATGACGAGGATGATGATGACGAGGATGATGACGATGATGATGATGACGATGATGATGATGATGATGACGATGATGATGACGACGTGATGATGACGATGATGATGACGAGGAAGATGATGACGACGATGATGATGATGATGACGACGTGATGATGACGATGATGATGACGAGGAGGATGATGACGATGATGATGACGACGATGATGATGATGACGACGATGACGACGACGATGATGACGATGATGATGACGATGATGATGACGATGATAATGACGACGATGATGACGACGATGGTGATGATGATGATGACGATGATGATGATGACAACAATGATGGCGACGATGATGATGACGATGATGATGACGAAGATGATGATGACGACGATGATGACGATGATGATGATGACGATGATGATGACGACGATGATGATGATGATGATGACGATGATGATGACGATGATGACGACGATGATGACGATGATGATGACGACGATGATGACGACGACGATGATTATGATGACGATGATGATGATGATGACGATGATGACGATGATGATGATGATGATGACGATGGTGATGATTACGATGATCATGACGACGATGATGATTATGACGACGATGATGATGATGGCGATGATGATGACGATGATGATGACGATGATGATGATGATCATGCCGATGCTGACGACGATGACGATGATGATGACGACGTGATGATGACGAGGAGGATGATGACGATAATGATGATGATGACGACGATGATGATGACAATGATGATGATGATGACGACGACGATGATGATGACGATGATGATGATGATGATAATGACGACGATGATCACGACGATGGTGATGATGATGATGACGATGATGACGATGATGATGATGACAATGATGATGACGACGATGATGACGATGATGACCATGATGATGACGACGATGATGATTACGATGATCATGACGACGATGATGATTATGACGACGATGATGATGATGATGACGATGATGACGATGATGACGAAGATGATGACGAGGATGATGATGACGAGGATGATGACGATGATGATGATGACGATGATGATGATGATGATGACGATGATGATGACGACGTGATGATGACGATGATGATGACGAGGAGGATGATGACGACGATGATGATGATGATGACGACGTGATGATGACGATGATGATGACGAGGAGGATGATGACGATGATGATGACGACGATGATGATGATGACGACGATGACGACGACGATGATGACGATGATGATGACGATGATGATGACGATGATAATGACGACGATGATGACGACGATGGTGATGATGATGATGATGACGATGATGATGACAACAATGATGGCGACGATGATGATGACGATGATGATGACGAAGATGATGATGACGACGATGATGACGATGATGATGATGACGATGATGATGACGACGATGATGATGATGATGATGACGATGATGATGACGATGATGACGACGATGATGACGATGATGATGACGACGATGATGACGACGACGATGATTATGATGACGATGATGATGATGATGACGATGATGACGATGATGATGATGATGATGACGATGGTGATGATTACGATGATCATGACGACGATGATGATTATGACGACGATGATGATGATGGCGATGATGATGACGATGATGATGACGATGATGATGATGATCATGCCGATGCTGACGACGATGACGATGATGATGACGACGTGATGATGACGAGGAGGATGATGACGATAATGATGATGATGACGACGATGATGATGACAATGATGATGATGATGACGACGACGATGATGATGACGATGATGATGACGATGATAATGACGACGATGATCACGACGATGGTGATGATGATGATGACGATGATGACGATGATGATGATGACAACGATGATGGTGACGATGATGATGACGATGACGAAGATGATGATGACGATGATGATGACGATGATGATGATGACAATGATGATGACGACGATGATGATGATGATGACAATGATCATGACGACGATGATGACGACGATGGAGACGATGATGATGACGATGATGACGATGATGATGACAACGATGATGATGACAACGATGATGACGATGAAGATGATGATGACGATGATGACGATGAAGATGATGATGACGACGATGATGACGACGATGACGACGACGATGATGATGATGATCAGGACGACGATGATGATTATGGCGACGACGACGACGGTGATGATGATGATGACGATGATCATGACGACGATGATGATGATGATGACGATGATGATGATGACGATGATGATGATGACGATGATGATGATGATGATAACGACGATGACGACCACGACGATGATGATTATAACGATGATGATCATGACGATGATAATGACGACGATGATGACGACGATGGTGACGATGATGACGATGATGATGACAACGATGATGGTGACGGTGATGATGACGATGATGATGACGATGATGATGACGACGACGATGATGACGATGAAGATGATGATGACGACAATGATGACGACGATGATGACGATGATGACGATGATGATGACGATGATGATGACGAGGAGGATGATGACGACGATGATAATGATCATGATGACGACGTGATGATGACGATGATGATGACGAGGAGGATGATGACGATGATGATGACGATGATGATGACGACGATGATGATGATGACGACGATGATGACGACGTGATGATGACGATGATGACGATGATGATGACGAGGTGGATGATGACGATGATGATGACGACAATGATGACGATGATGATGACGATGATGCTGACGATGATGATGATGATGACGATGATGATGACGATGATGATGATGACGATGATGATGATGACGTGATGATGACGATGATGATGATGAGGAGGATGATCACGATGATGTTGATGACGATGACGACGATGAAGACGACGCTGATGACGACGATGATGATGATGATGACGAAGATGATGATGACGATGATGATGACGACGACGATGATGACGCTGATGATGATGACGATGATGATGACGATAATGACGATGACGACGATGATGATGACGATGATATTGACGACGATAATGATGACGATGATGATGACGATGATGATGACGACGTGATGATGACGACGATGATGATATTGACGATGACGACGTGATGATGACGATGATGACGATGATGATGACGAGGAGGATGATGACGATGATGCTGACGATGATGATCTAAATGTTGTGTCGTTAAACCCGCCACCACCCGACACAGCCGATGAGAAGCAAGGATTGGTGTCACGTGAACAGCACGTGGCCAATTCGTGACTAGTGCAGCAGCACATCGGTTGCGTGTGGGAGAGCCATAACGATGCTGATGCTGCTGCGGATGATGATGTTTATGATGATGATGATGCTGTTGATGATTATGTTGCTATTGATGATGTTGCTGATGTTGTTGATGATGATGTTGCTATTGATGATGTTGCTGATGACAATACGAATGTTGATAATGGTGATTGATGGTGATCGTGATGCTGCTGATGATGATGATGTTGCTGCTGATGATGTTGTTGATGATGATGTTGCTATTGATGATGATGATGTTGTTGATGATGTTGTTGATGATGATGTTGCTATTGATGATGTTGCTGATGACAATACGAATGTTGATACTGATGATTGATGGTGATCGTGATGCTGCTGATGATGCTGCTGCTGATGATGATGTTGTTGATGATGTTGCTATTGATGATGTTGCTGATGACAATACGAATGTTGATAATGGTGATTGATGGTGATCGTGATGCTGCTGACGCTGCTGCTGATGATGATGTTGTTGATGATAATATTGCTATTGATGATGTTGTTGATGATGTGGTTGATGATGATGTTGCTATTGATGATGTTGCTGATAACAATACGAATGTTGATAGTGATGATTGATGGTGATCGTGATGCTGCTGCTGCTGATGATGCTGCTGCTGATGATGTTGTTGATGATGATGTTGCTATTGATGATGATGTTGTTGATGGTGTTGTTGATGATGATATTACTATTGATGATGTTGCTGATGACAATACGAATGTTGATAGTGATGATTGATGGTGATCGTGATGCTGCTGCTGCTGATGATGATGTTGTTGATGATGATGTTGCTATTGATTATGATGATGTTGTTGATGATGTTGTTGATGATTATGTTGCTATTGATGATGTTGCTGATGACAATACGAATGTTGATAGTAGTGATTGATGGTGATTGTGATGCTGCTGCTGCTGCTGATGATGCTGCTGCTGATGATGTTGTTGATGATGTTGCTATTGATGACGATGTTGTTGATGGTGTTGTTGATGATGATATTGCTATTGATGATGTTGCTGATGACAATACGAATGTTGATAGTGATGATTGATGTTGATCGTGATGCTGCTGATGCTGCTGCTGCTGATGATGATGTTGTTGATGATAATATTGCTATTGATGATGTTGTTGGTGATGATATTGCTATTGATGATGTTGCTGATGACAATACGAATGTTGATAGCGATGATTGATGGTGATCGTGATGCTGCTGTTGATGATGCTGCTGCTGATGATGTTGTTGCTGATGATGTTGTTGCTGATGATGTTGCTGATGATGTTTCTAATGATGATGTTGTTGATGATGATGTTGTTGCTGATGTTGTTGATGATGATGTTGTTGCTGATGATGTTGTTGATGATGATGTTGTTGCTGATGATGTTGTTGATGATGAAGTTGCTGTTGATGACAACACTGTTGCTGATGGTGATGATTGTTGTTAGTCGTGATGCTGCTGCTGATGTTGCTGAAGGCAAGTGTTGATGATCATGATGATTATGACACACCACCCAATGCACACACACGCACACGACGACTCCTCGAACACGCAACACGCTCGGCACGCCTGATAGTGTTGACACGCGTGGCTCCTGTTGACTCTCGTGTCTATTGTGCGCACTGTGTTTGACCAGTGCCAGGTGGGGAAGCTCAGGTGAGCTGGGAACAATGGAGACCCCGCCCCTCACCCCCCTCCCTCCACTTATACCACCCCCCCCCCCGAATTTATATACACACAACTCATAGTACACACACACACAACTCATTATACACACACAACTCATAGTACACACACACAACTCATATTATACATACACACACACACAACTCATTATAGACACACACAACTCATATTATACACACACACAACTCATTATACACACACACAACTCATAGTACACACACACACACACGCAACTCATTATACACACACAACTCATTATACACACACACAACTCCATTGTATATACACACAACTCATAGTACACACACACACAACTAATTGTACACACACACAACTCATAGTACACACACACACAACTCATATTATACACACACAACTCATTATACCCACACACACAACTCATAGTACACACACACAACTCATATTATACACACACACAACTCATTATACACACACACAACTCATTATACACACACACAACTCATTATACACACACACAACTCATAGTACACACACACACACAACTCATTATACACACACACACAACTCATAGTACACACACACACACACAACTCATGTTGTATACACACACACAACTCATATTACACACACACACACAACTCATGTTGTATAAAAACACAACTGATATTGTACATACACACTCAACTCATAGTATACACACACACAACTCATTATATACACACACACAACTCTATTGTATATACACACAACTCATAGTATACACACGCAACTCATTGTACACACACACAACTCATTATACACACACACAACTCATTATACACACACACAACTCTATTGTATATACACACAAATCATAGTATACACACACAACTCATTGTACATACACACAACTCATTATACACACACAAGCCAGCCCGATACTGCTGATGAGACACTGGATGTGGAAACGGAAACTAAGCTGTCAACTTGTGATGGACACGGAAATCCACTCATCACTCTCAGAGAGAGAGGACGACTCAGAGAGAGGACGACTCAGAGAGAGAGAGGACGACTCAGAGAGAGGACGACTCAGGGAGCGAGGACGACCCAGAGAGAGGACGACTGAGAGAGAGAGGACGACTGAGAGAGAGGACGACTCAGAGAGACAGAGAATGACTCAGAGAGAGAGAGAGGACGACTCAGAGAGACGGGACGACTCAGAGAGAGGACGACTCAGAGAGAGAGGACGACTCAGAGAGAGAGGACTCAGAGAGAGAGGACGACTCAGAGAGAGAGGACGACTCAGAGAGAGGACGACTCAGAGAGAGAGGACGACTTAGAGAGAGAGGACGACTCAGAGAGAGAGAGGACGACTCAGAGAGAGGACAACTCAGAGAGAGAGGACGACTCAGAGAGAGAGGACGACTCAGAAAGAGAGGACGACTGAGAGAGAGGACTGAGAGAGAGGACGACTCAGAGAGAGGACGACTCAGAGAGACAGAGAACGACTCAGAGAGAGAGAGGACGACTCAGAGAGAGAGGACGACTGAGAGAGAGAGGACGACTCAAAGAGAGAGGACGACTCAGAGAGAGAGAGAGGACGACTCAGAGAGAGAGGACGACTCAGAGAGAGGACGACTCAGAGAGAGAGGACTCAGAGAGAGAGGACGACTCAGAGAGAGAGAGGACGACTCACAGAGAGGACGACTCAGAGAGAGAGAGGACTCAGAGAGAGTGACTCAGAGAGAGACGGGACGACTCAGAGAGAGGACGACTCAGAGAGAGAGGACGACTCAGAGAGAGAGGACGACTGAGAGAGAGGACGACTCAGAGAGAGAGAGGACGACTCAGAGAGAGAGGACTCAGAGAGAGAGGACGACTCAGAGAGAGAGGACGACTCAGAGAGAGGACGACTCAGAGAGAGAGGACGACTTAGAGAGAGAGGACGACTCAGAGAGAGAGAGAGGACGACTCAGAGAGAGGACAACTCAGAGAGAGAGGACGACTCAGAGAGAGAGGACGACTCAGAAAGAGAGGACGACTGAGAGAGAGGACTGAGAGAGAGGACGACTCAGAGAGAGGACGACTCAGAGAGACAGAGAACGACTCAGAGAGAGAGAGGACGACTCAGAGAGAGAGGACCACTGAGAGAGAGGACGACTCAAAGAGAGAGGACGACTCAGAGAGAGAGAGGACGACTCAGAGAGAGGACGACTCAGAGAGAGGACGACTCAGAGAGAGAGGACTCAGAGAGAGAGGACGACTCAGAGAGAGAGAGGACGACTCAGAGAGAGGACAACTCAGAGAGAGAGGACGACTCAGAGAGAGAGGACGACTCAGAAAGAGAGGACGACTGAGAGAGAGGACTGAGAGAGAGGACGACTCAGAGAGAGGACGACTCAGAGAGACAGAGAACGACTCAGAGAGAGAGAGGACGACTCAGAGAGAGAGGACCACTGAGAGAGAGAGGACGACTCAAAGAGAGAGGACGACTCAGAGAGAGAGAGGACGACTCAGAGAGAGAGGACGACTCAGAGAGAGGACGACTCAGAGAGAGAGGACTCAGAGAGAGAGGACGACTCAGAGAGAGAGAGGACGACTCACAGAGAGGACGACTCAGAGAGAGAGAGGACTCAGAGAGAGTGACTCAGAGAGAGAGGACGACTCAGAGAGAGAGGACGACGCGTTGACGAGGTGGAGCCAGCGTCAAACTCGTCCCCGAAGCTCTGCAGACCTCTATGTGTAGAGACGCTATCGGCTAATTAATGCGTCACACGTGGGCGGAAACTGGACGCATGCGAGGGGGCAGCACGATATTCCCGTGCAGATGGAACAGATGGCGATTGGTCCACACACGTTGCTGTATCGCCACCTCCTGGACCAGCCGGGGGTATGGCGTCTCCTGCCACACCCACGGAATGGAGTGTGGGACAGAGGGAGATTAACAACATCAGGCGAGGTTTTACCCGTAAATGACGTCACGCGATTTTGGGCGATTTTTGACCCCCCCCTCTCCTCCTCTCTGTCGTCACGTGGCGTCACAAAAAGTCAGACCCCCCCCCCCTCAAATATGACGTCACAAAGCTCTGCCCCGCCCCCCCCCCCCAAAAATAAATAAAACATGCTTCAAATCGCTTTAAACTATTGCCATTGTAGTGCGTATTTAATGTGCCGCTGCACTCTGATGTTGTAGGAGAAAACATTTATTAAAAAGTCTCTTTTAGTAGAACGTGTCGATTTAAAGCTTTCGTGACTGCAGGGATTCATATTCTTGGTTCTTTCGGTAAAGTCACCGCGTAGAAGGGAAACAATAAAATAATAAAAAAGTATAAAACAATAAAAATTATCACGACGTTTCGACCGCAACACAAGCAATCATCATCAGGTGTGGAAACCACAGCAAGAAAAATTTGAAAAAAGTGGCGGTTATTTTTAACGTTGAAAAAGTGGCGGTTATGTTTAACGTTGAAAAAGTGGCGGTTATTTTTAACGTTGAAAAAGTGGCGGTTATTGTCAACGTTAAAAATAACCGCCACTTTTTTTCAAAATGTTCTTGCTTGGGTTTTCACACCTGATGATGATTGCTTGTGTTGCAGTCGAAACGTCGTGAGAATTTTATTGTTTATATTTTTATTATTTTGAAAAT